>NW_009260762.1:254415-256425 GCF_000687185.1 Egretta garzetta
TCCCCCGAGCAAAGAGAGATTCCACAAGTCTCACGGCAGGAGTCAGAGGTATACGCTTAGTAAATGACCTAGCTAAATGTTTTTATTTTCTTCACAATTAGGATAGCAATGTTATTAGTGGCTATAATTTTAATTTACATGTTTAAATACCTGATTAAGTTCCGAGCTTTTTTAGTCACGCAGCCAAGTATTGCGATTCCTTTGGTTTTGTGCTAATGTGCCTTTCTAAAAGTTAACTTGGAAAGGGTTTAAAACAGTTAAAACTTTACAAAGATTTGGCATGAGTAATGTCAGCTTCCAGTGTCTGGAAGCGGTTTTGGGAAGAAAACGCTGAAGTGAGGGTGTGAGACATCCAGCGGTCATTCTAACTACAGAGCTCCTGCCCACCCCATCCCCGTCTGTCGTCCCCCTCCATCCTCTTGTACCAGGAACTGAGTTCAGGGATACTTTGAAAATCACTTTGTAGCCCTCTCACCATTACAAGAAAGCTTTCTGAAATGGAGCCTTCCAGTCAACAGCAAAACACATCGTTTCCATCTAAAACACTGGAGGAGGGGGAAAGGGAGAGGGGAACGTTGCAGTGCACCCAGGTCATCAGACTGCGACTAACCAGGATCCTGAAACACGGCTGCTTTGTTCCAAAATGAAGAAGAAGTATAACTCTAGTCTGGTGTTCCCTAATTTATTACTTCACTTTTCATTTCCATTAAATACAGTCAACAGTAACGTGCGTAAACGCATCCCTTCCTGCTTCACTTCGCCAGCCGGTATCAACACAGCAGCACTTTATATGCAGCAGTAACAGCCATAAAGATTAAATTATTTGCACAACAGGCTAGATTTGATTCCCCGATGTAAACAAACAAACAAACAAACAAACAAAAGCAACTGTTTCCCCAGCAAAAGCTAAATGCTAAAGCAGAACCTTAGTCACAGAAGCCATTAAATCTTTTTTATGATTCCCAATATCACTTAATTGGTTCGGGTTTTTTTTCAGTAAAGCCTTTAGAAGAAGACTGCGGAGTTAGCATAGCAACACGGCAGCTCAACACGGCGCTCGGTTCCCTGTTTACCGGTGGCAGGAACAGCACGCCCCGACGCAGCCCTACACAGCACCTCTGCGCACACCTGGAGAATACTTGCGCCTGGCATTTTAACTGCAGCGTCGAAATAAAGGGGAATACTCCCCTTTCCCCAGCAGAAACCCCTTCTGCAAAATTGTCCTTAGGTGAACAACTATCAGGAATGTTTATATATAGTTCAAAACACGTGCTGGCATGCCTGCGGACAAACTCACCTCTCAGGGCTCCTGCAACCTGTTTTCTGCTGTCTCAGTTTCTCTGAGGCAGTGTTTCGTTCTGTGAATGCCATGGCCTTTGGGGCCTGAATCTCATCTATAGCAATGTGCAGTAAGAAAACCGTAATACAGACGTTAACTGCGGCCATATTAATTTTAACCACACTTCCACTAAGACTCCGTCACACTGTTGTGGTAGTGAAAATTAAAAAATCAAGCCCTTTATCTTCACCAAATCTTCTTATTAACATAGTAAATATCTAAATTTACATTTTATGGCTTGGGCTGATCTCCATACATAATTACAGTTAATTATAATCTAATGATAAGTATTGCATATGCATGGCACCAAGAACTGATTAAAAGATCCCATTCATGCACACTAAGTGTGTGAAGCAGCTGACAGCAGCGTTTAATGCCTCTAATGATTAAAGAGTGGTGTTAATACTGCAACTGCAGCAAAATTGGCATTCCACAGAATTTAGCCAGGACTGCATGCAACCGAAAGAATGGTTAAGTTTGTTACTTAAATACAAGAGCTGTAAGAACAAGACCTTTCTTCCACCCTAGGAATGATTTGTCCAAAATGCAATCTTGGCCCATTTTGTTAAAAGCTGTGGAATCGCTATGCATTAATTTCATAGCAAGTCTGCAGAGCATGTTATTTAGGCACCAAAATTCAGTTTCTAAAGAGAGAAAGATAAGCAGTCCTG
>NW_009260762.1:257074-270065 GCF_000687185.1 Egretta garzetta
AAAGCTTATCAACATAATAATCATCTGTGTTTATATATATAGAGAGAAGGAAACTACACGTGCAGGCCTTAAATTATCTCAGAACAGAAGGATCCATGCACAATTCCTAGAAAACTCTGTTTAGACCCACTAGTACCAAAAGCAGGAATTTGACCTGGGAATTACAGTGCAGTGAGCACAAGAACACAAGCACTCCTCAGTCAAACTTTCCTCTAGTATTTGTGCAGACAAAAAGTCAAGAGGTTTTGCCACAGTCTTGATCCATTAGATGGCTATGAATTAAAATGTAGATCCCTCAAATTAAAAACACCCTTTGGAAAGGCATGGTTTGGGAGCATACTGAGAGCTTGCAGGTCATCATCCAGGCCAGGTGGCCTTTGTAACTCCTGCCATGGTCCAACTTTATCAGCGTCTCCTCCCCAGGTCTTGTGGGTGCTGAACCTGTGATGGCAGAAGCTGGGCTACAGTGACAGAGTAAATGCACATGGCAAAGCATCTACTAGATCTTGGCATCTACAAGAGGGGATGTCACCTCCAGGTTGCATCTAGCCAAAGACACCAGACAATGGCGCCTAGAATAATGGGCACAGGTGGGGAGGAGGAACGCACAGGCAGGCAGGCATGGCATAAAGCCTTCATTCTTTTGTGTGACATTTCAGAGACTGAAGATCATTCACATGGAAACATGTGCACCAGGCTTAAGTCGTCACCTCTACTTGGCAGAAGGAATTTATAATGCACACGGTAATCTACAAAATTCCTGTCCCAGAATGGGAGACCTTTGGTATTCCCACAAGATGAACAATGACAGGAGAAAATACTAAAAATAAGAAGCCACATCAATGCAATTTCTGCCCCTCCCTATCAGGAGCGACAGAGAAACTGAGAGAGGGGACACGGTGGCACTTCTCTTGGGAGATTTTTGGCCTGAAAAGGTATGTGAACACCGGGACTATCTAGAGAGAAGAGAAAAGGGGAGGAAATCATTGGAAACAAGACTCTCAGAGGTTTAAAACCAAAAAGGTCACCTTCTCACGAAGTGTCAGAAGGGCAAATGAAACCATTTCTCACAAGCCTGTGTTGGATCAAGTCAGAGAGGAGACTCTGCCAGAAGAAACACTCAAAATAATTGTCACTTTTTTCACTGGACTTACAAACAAGTGACATTTCAAATGCTGGGTACGTGCATTCAGCAGCCACATATATTGCTACCATCCTACAGTCCCATAAATGTCAGAGGCTCCCATTTCCAAGGCTTCTGTAGAATAAAAGTTCCCCGACTGCTATCCAGCAACCTTTTCCTACTCGGTAACTTTTAATTTACATAGCTTGGGCTATTCTAATTACTTGCAAGATAACAAAAACCCATGTGAAAACTTTCCCTCCGTTCACTGCCTCTTAAATCAACTGTCTCACATTAGTGACCTTCCAGTACCTGAAGAGGACCTACAAGAAAGCTGGAGAGGGACTTTTTAAAAGGGTGATAGGACAAGGGATAACATCTTCAAACTGCAAGAGGGTAGATTTAGATTAGATACAAAGAAGAAATTCTTCACTATGAGGGTGGTGAGGCACAGGAAGAGGTTGCCCAGAGAAGTTGTGGATGTCCCATCCCTGGAAGTGTTCAAGGCCAGGCTGGACTGGGCTTTGAGCAACCTGGTCTCGTGGAAGGTGTTCCTGTCCATGGCAGGGGGGTTTGAACTAGACGATCTTTAAGGTCCCTTCCAACCCAAACCATTCTATGATTCTATGATATTACAAATATTTCAGAAAAGTTCTGAGGACATATATTTAATTTTTCATTACATTGGTCTAAAGTACAAAGACAAAATTCCCTAATACAGCATTGCTTAAAGCTGATATGCATAATTCATTCCACCTATTTGGGATATGAGTTGTCTCACTGAGGAAAAAATATGCATTGGCAGCAGTATGTTGAGACTCCCATCGAGGACGGGATCCCGTTCTTGTTTTAAAGAAAAAAGCTGTAGACAATTCAAATATATTCCTTTTTTTTGTCTGATTTCTCTTCTGTTTTGAACTGATGTCTCTATGAAAGGCTGAAAATTGACAGCAGTCTGCTTGCTTCTTTTGGCTGAAGCACGTTCCTTACCAGCTAACATTGCTGTCCAACTGCCCCTAATTTCAGGCCAGGGTTAAAGCTTTCCATGGAGCATCTTACTGACAGCAAAGAGCAGGAACATAACCTAGTACCTTCTCCTGGAGCCATAAACAAATGGGTTAGCACTGAATATTCACCTAAACAACCCCTATCCAACCTAGATAGAAAAATCAGTGCCACTTGGCCAAGGCAAGATAGCAGCATCAAAACAGTTACTAATATCTTTGGCGTCTCTAACCCTGTTTAAATAAGCTACTGCCCTCAAACTTCCTGAATTTTTAAAGCAAAGAAAGAATAATTTATTATACCTATACTGAAGGTTTAGAGATTCACTTCAGCTAAAGATTTGGACATGGCTCGTCTTCCAAACTCTCGCAGTAGACTTCTGCTATGACCCCAAAGCAGCACGAAACATTAATTCTATTGGGTACATAGGATGAAGTATTGAAATATACATTCCAATACTACACTAACCACCTTCTCAGAGACACTGCAACATCCATAGCTCAATCATAAGCATATGTCTGTAAATGATATTATAAAACTACTGCTCCGTCTGTACTGGCAAGAATTATGCTCAGGGAAAACTGGTCACATACGAATACAAACCAGGCAAGGCTCAATTTGACAACATTTTGCACATGCAACACTCTTGAAGCAGGAAAATACTCAGGGCAAAGTTGAAGTAAGTGACCATAGGAAGCAGCCCTTTTCCAGAGTTCGTCAGAGGCACTTGGGACTGAGTTTTTTTGCAATTTGGAACACCATGTCCACATACCTTTCAGACACTTAGTTAAAATCATGCTGAACAAGCTTGTAATTAGTAACCAGCTCGTTCTGCTTCAGGAAAATGAGCCTTCCATAATAATTTCCAACAAGCTGCTCTGCAAGACTTCACTTCAGCCAAGTCCAACAGCAGACAAAATCGGAAACTCAGCGACAAAAAAAAGACTACCTCATTTCAAACTTCATTGAAATTCCTATGCTCCCTTCTACAGACTAATCAGGCTAAGGACACCAAACGGTATGAAAGGGTTAATTTTTAATCAGCAACCAGGAGCACGAGGAGTGAATGCAAATGCCCTCACCCAGCACTGGCTCCGCAGCCAAGTAAGGAGACTTTTAGATACCTCTCCCGGCAATGATTTATGAACGCTAATCCTTCAGCGGCGGTTCACAAAGATCGACGGATTGATAGCAACATCTTGTGACATCTGGGGCCTTGTGCTTTGCTGTGTTCAGCTCAGGATTTTAGACTAAATTATTGGTCCTTCATCCGGAGACTGCAGGTACAAGGATTTATGACTAAACTCTTGTCTGACCTCCTTCTTTTTCTTAAGGCAAAACTGCGGCTTTCTTTGCTGGAGCTTGGGAGATCTATTTTTAGAAAGTAAAAATCAGATTAGGTATTGTATGTGAGCACGCCAAAGTCTTAAAAGCAGAGAATGAAATAGTAAATGAAACCATTTCTCACAAGCCTGTGTTGGATCAAGTCAGAGAGGAGACTCTGCCAGAAGAAACACTCAAAATAATTGTCACTTTTTTCACTGGACTTACAAACAAGTGACATTTCAAATGCTGGGTACGTGCATTCAGCAGCCACATATATTGCTACCATCCTACTGTCCCCTAAATGTCAGAGGCTCCCATTTCCAAGGCTTCTGTAGAATAAAAGTTCCCCGACTGCTATCCAGCAACCTTTTCCTACTCGGTAACTTTTAATTTACATAGCTTGGGCTATTCTAATTACTTGCAAGATAACAAAAACCCATGTGAAAACTTTCCCTCCGTTCACTGCCTCTTAAATCAACTGTCTCACATTAGTGACCTTCCAGTACCTGAAGAGGACCTACAAGAAAGCTGGAGAGGGACTTTTAAAAAGGGTGATAGGACAAGGGATAACATCTTCAAACTGCAAGAGGGTAGATTTAGATTAGATACAAAGAAGAAATTCTTCACTATGAGGGTGGTGAGGCACAGGAAGAGGTTGCCCAGAGAAGTTGTGGATGTCCCATCCCTGGAAGTGTTCAAGGCCAGGCTGGACTGGGCTTTGAGCAACCTGGTCTCGTGGAAGGTGTTCCTGTCCATGGCAGGGGGGTTTGAACTAGACGATCTTTAAGGTCCCTTCCAACCCAAACCATTCTATGATTCTATGATATTACAAATATTTCAGAAAAGTTCTGAGGACATATATTTAATTTTTCATTACATTGGTCTAAAGTACAAAGACAAAATTCCCTAATACAGCATTGCTTAAAGCTGATATGCATAATTCATTCCACCTATTTGGGATATGAGTTGTCTCACTGAGGAAAAAATATGCATTGGCAGCAGTATGTTGAGACTCCCATCGAGGACGGGATCCCGTTCTTGTTTTAAAGAAAAAAGCTGTAGACAATTCAAATATATTCCTTTTTTTTGTCTGATTTCTCTTCTGTTTTGAACTGATGTCTCTATGAAAGGCTGAAAATTGACAGCAGTCTGCTTGCTTCTTTTGGCTGAAGCACGTTCCTTACCAGCTAACATTGCTGTCCAACTGCCCCTAATTTCAGGCCAGGGTTAAAGCTTTCCATGGAGCATCTTACTGACAGCAAAGAGCAGGAACATAACCTAGTACCTTCTCCTGGAGCCATAAACAAATGGGTTAGCACTGAATATTCACCTAAACAACCCCTATCCAACCTAGATAGAAAAATCAGTGCCACTTGGCCAAGGCAAGATAGCAGCATCAAAACAGTTACTAATATCTTTGGCGTCTCTAACCCTGTTTAAATAAGCTACTGCCCTCAAACTTCCTGAATTTTTAAAGCAAAGAAAGAATAATTTATTATACCTATACTGAAGGTTTAGAGATTCACTTCAGCTAAAGATTTGGACATGGCTCGTCTTCCAAACTCTCGCAGTAGACTTCTGCTATGACCCCAAAGCAGCACGAAACATTAATTCTATTGGGTACATAGGATGAAGTATTGAAATATACATTCCAATACTACACTAACCACCTTCTCAGAGACACTGCAACATCCATAGCTCAATCATAAGCATATGTCTGTAAATGATATTATAAAACTACTGCTCCGTCTGTACTGGCAAGAATTATGCTCAGGGAAAACTGGTCACATACGAATACAAACCAGGCAAGGCTCAATTTGACAACATTTTGCACATGCAACACTCTTGAAGCAGGAAAATACTCAGGGCAAAGTTGAAGTAAGTGACCATAGGAAGCAGCCCTTTTCCAGAGTTCGTCAGAGGCACTTGGGACTGAGTTTTTTTGCAATTTGGAACACCATGTCCACATACCTTTCAGACACTTAGTTAAAATCATGCTGAACAAGCTTGTAATTAGTAACCAGCTCGTTCTGCTTCAGGAAAATGAGCCTTCCATAATAATTTCCAACAAGCTGCTCTGCAAGACTTCACTTCAGCCAAGTCCAACAGCAGACAAAATCGGAAACTCAGCGACAAAAAAAAGACTACCTCATTTCAAACTTCATTGAAATTCCTGTGCTCCCTTCTACAGACTAATCAGGCTAAGGACACCAAACGGTATGAAAGGGTTAATTTTTAATCAGCAACCAGGAGCACGAGGAGTGAATGCAAATGCCCTCACCCAGCACTGGCTCCGCAGCCAAGTAAGGAGACTTTTAGATACCTCTCCCGGCAATGATTTATGAACGCTAATCCTTCAGCGGCGGTTCACAAAGATCGACGGATTGATAGCAACATCTTGTGACATCTGGGGCCTTGTGCTTTGCTGTGTTCAGCTCAGGATTTTAGACTAAATTATTGGTCCTTCATCCGGAGACTGCAGGTACAAGGATTTATGACTAAACTCTTGTCTGACCTCCTTCTTTTTCTTAAGGCAAAACTGCGGCTTTCTTTGCTGGAGCTTGGGAGATCTATTTTTAGAAAGTAAAAATCAGATTAGGTATTGTATGTGAGCACGCCAAAGTCTTAAAAGCAGAGAATGAAATAGTATTTATTCCCTACATTAATGGAGAGCCAGCTTTTGCCTCACACCAGACAGTAACTAGCAACACGGGGTTTTACTCAGTGTCAGAAACAAGCAAAAATCTGTGGCCAGAGCACCTTACCCCATGTAACACCACTGACAAACTAGAGACCCTACTGAGCTGGATGCTGTGTGTACGTAGCAAAGAAACAACCCCAAAAGCTCCAGTGTTATAGAGCTCCACCTGAGGAACAGAGATGCTGTACTCTGGGCTAGCAATACTGGTTCATTGATTCAACATGTCCATCCTACCCTCCCGATGTTTTCCACTGCCACTCATGTACCGGAGGGACTTAGTAAAGTAAAGAGTGTAGATGGACAGGACAAAAGCGAAGGACGACAATAAAGAAGAGCTCACACCTTAGTGAAATGATTACAGCTGAGAGGAGCAGCAAAGCCGCTAGTTACGGGACCAGGGACCAGCAAAGTAGCAGTCCTCAGTTTGCAGATCAGAAAAATAGAGGCAAAGAGGTTAAAAACTTCCACAAAACATATTAATTGCTACAGATCAAATTCATTTTAGGAAGAGAGATGTCTGTTCTAAACTACTCGTTTAAGCTCCTGCAATTAAGTGAGCACCACAGCTGCCAGAGGTGGGTCGCCCTGTGTGCCTCTGGAGATGGCTCCCACCCCTTCCACTGACCAGCAGCCCTAGGTGGGTTGAGGGTTGAAGTTACGTGAAATAAATCCTGACACAGCAAGGAAATGAATCTTAGCGTTTGTTTCTAAGCTCTAATCACTAATTACAAAGGTTGTAAATGTCCTCCAAAGAATAGAGAGATATTTAATTACTTTTTGCTTTAGACAGATTTCCAGAAATAAATTCATATTTTATCCTGTTTGTTCTCAGATTAGCACGGGGATGGGTTTAATTGGGCACAGCGGGGAAGTTAATATCCTTGGGTGAAATTATGCAGAGACTTAGATCCTTGGCCACCCTACGGACATTGCATGTGGCATAAATTAGCACAACATCTTTCCTGTTAAGGAACAATGAGCAACTTTTTTCCAGTAATTTTTAAAAAATGTTAATCCGTACTGAATTTCTTTAGAAGTCTCAAGAAATTATCCACAAACCTAAATCAAGAGACTTTTCCACAGGCTTTACTTCTCACCCGAGGAGAGCTCTGTTTTGTTTATCTCTGTCACGCACAGGCATACGCTGCTTTTAATGCAGCGAGTTTTTGTGGGTGCAAACTACCAACTATATTAGACTTGGTCAGAACTTCTCTGCTACAGTCTTGTTTTCTCTGGCATGAAATGCAGATTCAGGGGCATCACAATATTTCAGGGGTCAATTCTGGATGGGTATCTGACCACCTCAGCTGCCTGCTCACCTCTCTGTATGGCCTGGTTTATGCCATCCATTAGCAAAGCCAGATGTCCCAACTTGTTGATCAAAATGGTCTACTTCTTTTCTCACAGAACTACTTCTATGTCTTCATAAGTAAAAAATCATTTTTTTTTACCAACCACATCAAATTAAGTTCTTTGTTTCCCTTTTTCTTTTTTTTTTTTTTGTCTCAAACACAACTTTCTACAAAGGGAGCAAGAAACTAAGGAAGTGTGACCAACGTTATATGCATTTCACAAACAAACGTGTATTATGAATTTGCATGAAGGAACACTGTGGATCCAGTATAGCAAAAAGTAAAGAAAAACTCTCTTTCTGGACGTTACGCTTTTTGCCACTTTTCCACTACAAGTTAGCTATGTGTCTTGCAAAATGAAACTGCAATCATCCTGGAGGGTTGGAAAATTTCTGGTGAAGCTTATGGGTTTCCAAACTTGCCTCCCTCCAATTTCTAGACACTCGCTGTAACATCAGCAGGCACATCTGCTGCTGGCTTCTCTTTGTAGCAGAGTTGAATGCTCTCCTCCGTTCTTCTTATCAGCCTGGTTTTCAAGCCTGTAGATAGTTGGCTGTATCCCATCTCTCTGATGTAAGTTCAAACGAAAACTGTGTAAATGTAGGTCCAGGGGAAAAAAGCTACATTTGCATTGTCCTAAAAAAATGAGAAGCTAACTTTCTTTTTCTGTATTTCCCACTACTTCCATTACACTGTCAGTACTCGTCTACTTAACAAACATGATGTATGAGCTCGCTCCAAAAAAAAAAGAGGGAGTGAGAGAAAAACCTTTAAAGGAGGAAGGTTTCTTTAGAAAGCTGTAATTTTAAAAGCATTTATCTTGAATCATGGTCAAAATGAAAACGACGGCTGCTGCAGCTGCAGTCTATTTGAGCTACTGTTTCTTTGCCGTTCTTCAACAGATGTGCATTGAAGATGAAATACAAAATCACATTTGCTATGGATATACTCAAACACACAGCAAGTCTTCTCACAAGCCAAGCAGAATAGAAAATAGAGCTGCAGCAGTCATTTTAACCCGGAGCAACGAGAGGCTCAAACTTTCAGTCTCTGAACTTCAGGCAGAAGTATTGCGCACACACATATGCACACCTGACCTGACACAAACAGAAAACAAGGGACACAAGTCATTCCTGTCCTAGCGAAATGTCCAGATGGACCGAGATTTTCCACCTCTGAACCAGTGCCCCTGATATTTTTAGTGCGATCGCATCCTCCTGAGACTTTACTGTGATTTATGAACAATGATTTTCTTTACAAAAAAGAAGCACTAAACAATTTGATAAGCGGGAAGGAAAGTCTGAAATCCTGCAGTAATCACTTCCAGAGCAGTCATTCATTATGGCAAAGAGGATTATGACTGCAGCTTGTTGGATAAGCAGATGAGCTCTTACAAATTAAGGATGCTACTTCTTTGGCAATGTGAAGGCCAAATGCTGATATTAAAAGTACCACAGACTGTAAAGGCCTGGTTCTGCGATTTGTAAAATGTCCAGACTAATAATTAATACATAGCTGGGCTTTGCTGTCTGATTCCAAGAGTTTCTTCTGTGTAATACTTTTAAACTCCAAGTAATTCCAAGGCACGCAGATGCAACAGCTTCTTTGCAAGATCTTTTACTTTTCCAACAGCCGGTGATGGCCTCAGCTGGCCAGGATCAGGGCAGGTCCAGGTCTGCAGAGCACTGCTGGGCCATGTCCAGCCCCATTGGGCCGTGGAAGCTCTCCAGTGCTCCTGCCGTCTTCCAGCAAGATCTGTACATCTGTACGCGGAGGCTGGGCAGCTGCTTTCGCACACTCTTCTCTCTCTGTTAGCAACGAGCTGTACACAGATAATATTACTTTCAGATGTAAGAATCCCCTCATGCGGCAGTTTTGAAATATTCCAAACCACAGATCCTTCAAAACATTTTACATGTGAATAGGACATTGTCAGCTCCCTCAGACCCAGGCTGCACTTCAGCACACAGAAGAGTAAAATACTCATTAGCACTATAAAACTTCATCTCAATTAGCATAATCTGTATTTCCATTATAGAGCCCGGCTTTACAGCCAACCTTGGGTGATGTACTGAGCACTCTGGATCTGTCTTTCTCTACAGTGAAATTCCTCAGACACAAGAAAACCATTCAGAGCGGTGAATGCATGAGCTTTCAGTGCCCCCTTATCTTTCAGCAGTTCTACTCCCTTCCTCTATCTCCTTCCATTGCTCCTATCGTTTCAATGAGTTCAATTAAAACCTTCTGATGCACTTTGTCTACAGCAAGGAAATGCAGTCATTGCCTCACACATACCCAAGTGGATGGGCCAAGCGCAACAACTCCATCTTCAAGAGGAAAAAGGAGTGAATGAGGAAAGATCTTTCTGTGATTTTACTTCCAATGAGAGCCTTTAAAGGAGATGCAAACCAGGCAGCAGTTGCAAATGACACATCTTCTCGTATCTCTACTAAACAGGACTTCAAAAGTTTTTCCATACGCAACAAATGCTGTTCTCGCACTTCTGAGGTCTCATGCAGAGAGGGAGAGAAAGATCAGGAAAGAAAGGAAAAAGGAAAGCATCCTTTCCAGAAGACTTCCCTAAAATAATGCCCAAATAAGCTGTAGTTCATCTTTCAGAATGACAACTTATCTTCTTCCTAAATTTGCCAGGAGCGCAAAATCCACCTTGGGAAACTGATTTGATGTCAGACTCTCCTTCCTCAACATATCCTTTTGCTAATCTGAACAGACCTACCCTCACCTTCCAGCCACTGGATCTTGTGGTCCATCTGTCTGCTCCTCATGGCCATAGCCCTCTTCTCTATGCAAGAACCTATACGTTACAATTGAGGCACCCCTTAACTTTCCATCGTTCTGCAGAAAGTTTTCTAGGCACCTCCTCACTCTTCTGGCTTTCTTCTGAACATACTCAAAGATAACACCACACCTTGCTGAAACCAGAGTGCCCCCACATCGCACAGCACCCTTACGACGAGCAAATATACCTCCCCTCTCCAGCTCCATCCTCCACCCGGGGGGCATTAGCTCTCCCGTGGCCCAGGGAGCCGGCAGGCCAGCTGGTGAACCATCATCCTCAAACCATTTTCAGACCTCCCTTTCAACAGAAGATGGTCCTCTTCTCGCTAAGCATCACTTAGAATTTATTCCTCTACACACTCACCCATACTAAAATTACTAAAATGGGGCCGCCGCCCAAGTCACCGGGCATTCACAACTCTCCATTAGTGACTTGCTGTTTTCCTCCTCTCCATTTATCATTGCCCTAATGTTTGCATCCTCTGTAAGCCTGATCAATAAATGACTATGTTTTGTTCTGGATCATAAATTAGAACATTTAACTAGCGTCAGTCCAAAATCTGGTCCCTCAAGGATCCCACGGGAAATGTATCTGCTTAGTGATGATTTCCCAGTTACAGCTATTTTTACAAACTGTCAAACATTTTTTTACATCGCTATTATGTGTGCCAGATTGATACGCATTCACTTGCCAGTTTAACTTTTGGTTTATTCATTTCCATATGCACCTGTATAGGAGTAATTCTGATATTCAAATATTGTATCATTAAAACAAAGAGGGTCATCAGCTTGGAGAATTGATTTTAAAACATTTATCTGTGGCAAATGTTTAGGTTAGTTGTCTATCTTTAGCCTCTTGAGGCTGCAGAGAAGGCTTCTGTGATATATTACAGTCTTGCTTTGCTCTCAACTCTGCGTGGGTTAATTTTATCACAAGTTCTTGAAAGCTGAAACAGGGAAACTGCATCTTAATTGAAAATATTTTACACTTCAGCTTAAAAATATAAGGCAGAATAAAAAAACACAGTTTTTAAGTGATGCTTTCTCAAGCCACAGAGTTGAATGGCAGATAGGACTGACCTGGAGGGAGCAATCTCAGAAGGCTGCTGCTTTTGGGTAATCCTTACATTTTATGCTGAAAACTCCATTTGTCTTCATTAAGTATTAATAAGCCATTACCAAGGAGGCATATATAAAAGCTGTGTTAAATAGTAAAACCCAACAAGTGAAAAAACCTGATTTGATTTCACATCTACAATAAGGAGTCGTCACATATTACCCCTGTCCAAGCTGAGATAAATCATCTCAACTCCATGATCTCAAACAGATCTCTGCCCTTCTACATGAGCTGGGAATCGCACCTGAACTGTCTCCAGTGAAAGGAAGATTTACTGAGATCGACTGCTTACGTCCTCAGCAGCCAACACAGTCAAAGCGTTTTATTCAGCTGGGAAGGACACCATTTGTGTGCATCGCTCATGCAGGTATGATACGAGCGGCTGTATTACATCCATACACGAGTGACTATATACATGCATTATTGATGTTGACATACCACACCAGTGTTTTAACCACCACCAGATGCTGGTATTTTTTAATTTTGTAATTACTTCATTTTCAAGAGTTGGAACATGCTGCATCATGTTTTACTGTTCATATCCAACAACTAAATGGCTGTTTATTTTGGTTTCTCCTTTCCATTCTCTATATTTTGCTCCTATCTGTTTCATTACAGGGTTTCCAGGCTGCAAGCTTAAGTTATATTCAGAGAAAATGGCAATGTGAATTTTTTGTCTAGTAGTAGTCTCTTATTTAATAATCTTTTTTTTCCAGAACACACCGCTTTTCAACTCTTCTATTTAATCAAGCTCTTGGCATAATATTTTCCCGTCAAAACCTAATCTGTTTTTCCAAAATCTTTATCCTCTTCTCCCTGACCTTTTCTTTCCCTCCCCGCCCCAAACTATTCCCTTTGGCACTCTGCGACATCCCTACCAATCTTTTAGGCTCATGTCCTGCTAATCATTTTCTCCTCCCTCACCTCTTCTAGCCTTCCACCACCATCTGGCTCCTTCCCACCGCTCTCCCAAAGCAACAAGCCAAGAAAAAACCCAGCCACCACACCAGAAACCCAGAGCAAGGGGTGGAAAGTTAATGGTTGGACTTGATGATCTGAAAGGTCTTTTCCAACCTAAACGATTCTATGATTCTATGAAAGGGGGCAGAGGAGGTGGCAAGGGGTGGTGGGGAGAGGAGGTGATGAAGGCAGCGGGGGGGTTGGCATCAGTTGCTCAAGAAGGACCAGCAAACAGCCCTCTCCCATCTGTTCTCCTCGGGTTCCAGGGCTTTAATCCCATCCCTGAGTCTGGCACCCCTTTTCCACCACCTCGGTGCCTCACTCCATGCACTCCCCTCCTTTATTCCCAGGAAGACCCCATTCACCCAGACGCCCCACATTACCTAAATTACACGAAATGCAAAATAATGGACAAAAGGCTCGAGAGGCTGGCACATTGCAAGGCCAACAGCTACAGCACAGGGAGGCCAGGAGGCGTGCCTGGTTTTATTTACAGTTTTGATTCGGCGCTTTGTTTTTCCTGCAGTTAAAGCAGTTAAGAAAGATGAGAGAGTTCAAGGTCAGGAACGTTGTCACAGGCGCACAAAGCACGATCAGACAAGAGGTTC
>NW_009260762.1:270144-291199 GCF_000687185.1 Egretta garzetta
TCGCGTTTCTCAACAAATAGTTTCTCCTTTCCATTTTATACACTTGCTCGCAGTTCTTGATCCTAAATGTTTAAACAAAGAGCAGTCATCCTCTCATACAATTAAAGGCCGTGAGCGTGGAAAACAGTCCAAGCCTTTACATGTTACTTTCTGAGAGGATGCACAAGAAATGTAGTCTTCCCACCAAGGCTGCATTCCAACTAAAATTAGTGTCAGAAAAACAAAGATTTCAGGCAAATACAAACAGCCTTAGAAATGAAGAGCGCCTTTACCTCAGCTATGAATGTTTTCTTGAAATGGGAACCCTGAATAGAAAAGAAAATTAGAAGACCTCAGGATGATAACCCCACTGTCGTTAAACTTGCAGAAACCACTTTTGCTATATTGAATTTGTGGTTTCCACCAAACGTGTGCTAATTTCGAATGAAAGCTGAATATGTGTATTTAAAAAAACAAATCCAAACCACTAGCACTGACTAATTTTGCCGCTCAAGACCTTAGCTATATTCTTTTGTTGTTCTTGTTTTGCATTGCCCACAAAATAATGGAGGATACAAAGATGAGGATGTGTGTGAACCTGAAAAATCAGAGCTTTTAATCACCCTGAGGTAACTGCAGTACAAAAAAAAAGGAGTGCAGGGTGAACGTAACCAGTGATTTTATTTACATCCATCCTCCCACACGAACAGGATTAATTCCATGCTCTGCAGATGTTCATTTGTGTCCTCCTTATACTATGGGGAAATTAAAATACAGGGTGGTTTGCTGTATATGCTGCTTATAACATCAAGACAATTTAACTGTTTCTGTTGCAGCTGTGTTACTTCCCTTCGAAGAGAGGACAACAGCCCTAGCACCTACGGCCTCCACCAGCCCACCCCAGCCCCAGCACTCAGAGGACCTCACTTAATTCCTGCCCCACTGAGGAATGTCCTTTGAAGTAGGAGGCTCTCTTTGCCATCCTCTTGCCATACTGGTAATGCTACTAAGTACTGGAATTCAAATAAACCGTATTAGGCCAAAGTGCAGGCTCTTAGGAATAATATGTGTCGGGGGATTTGGTGTGAGCTCCTCTATAAGCTTTCACTTGTGGCTTTTTCTTCAAAACACCCTGATGGCATCATCCAACTTTCCAGGTATTACCCCCACAACAGCTACTGCTAAACACCAGTCTTCAGCTGGACAGGACACCATCAACGATCTCTTTCCAGACCTGTTTTCCTTCAAAAAGTCCCTGCTGGAGCTGGTTCTTTGCATCAAGGCTTCTTTGCGTGTAAAGGAAAGAAACTTCCAGCTGTATTTCCACCCTAGTCCATGCCAAGAAGCCTCAGAGAAGCCTCCTCATGGTCAGGTGGGAGCTGAATTTTCTGGTCTCCCTCCAGATGTTGCTCAGGACAGGGGGGTAGGTTGGAGCACATCCCAACCTGCTCATCCCAAAAAATAGCTAGCAGCCAAGTCATCCCTATCCTTGAGTCAACTCCAAATAAAACACACAGGGCAGGGAGAGAAAAGGGGAAACAAAAGCACAGCCAGTCCCAGCCAAGCATAAGGGTTTCTCTCCTTCATCTGTTAGCTCTTCTTACAGCCAAAACACAAGAGTTAAGCTACACACATGACTAAGGGTTTCCAGCACCAGGGGTTTCCCAACGCTATTTGTCTAATCAAAAAGTCAACAAGCTATATCGGGCTTTTTATTGCAAGGACAACACTGAAGGAAGAAACCTCAAGACTTCATTTCCCTTCTCCCATGTTTTTCAAATAGCATCTGTTTTGTTCACCACAGACAAAACAAAACACAGGCTTCTTCCCTCCCTTTCAACTAGAGATTAAGATACTCAAGACTTTAATATCGAGAAGCGAGTGACTAAAATGGTTCTTCCAAACCCAAACAGCATTTTTCTTCCCCACCATCCAGACACAATACGGTCAGGCCGGTCACCCGGGCTCTGCAATCTCCTTCCACAGCAGCAGCTCCCTCCCGGCGATGCCATTTCTCCTCCTCACAGCAATGCTTAGGTCAGGATTAAAGAGGGGAGAGAAATGTCTGAAACACAGAAGGTCTTTTACTGGCCACATCTATGCGAGATGGGAATGATAAAAGCCAAAGGAAGACTTTCAGCTGCCCAGCAAAAAATAGCCATTAAAAGCATCCATCAAGACCAGGCACCAAGCTAACCACTCACAGGGTGACAGCTGGTCCCACCACTTGTCACTTGGCGAAATCACTGTCTATGCACTAACGCCTCAAACAAGCACTTAAATACATCTCCCTCCCCAAATCACACTGAGGGGAGCCAAGCGGGATGAACTGCGGGCCACCCACAATGGTCACTAACGATGCAATTTATTTCTAACAGATATGACATAGCAGCAACCAGCATTGCTGTGTGACTTGAGAAGTGTAGAACACAGCAAGCAAAACACTTCTTCCTCCCTAAATCACCTCTTTCCCCTTCCCATGACCTTTCTCCTATACAATGGAGTAAAAGTTAGTTTTAAAAAATTGAAGAAAACCGGGAGAAAATGACAAAGCAAAAATAAGACTTCTAAAAAGCCACATCTATTTAGCACAAATTAAAAAAAAATTTAAAGCTTAAAAAAAATGAAAGTTTCTTTTAAAAACCTAACCAAATTCTACTACCTTTCTCTTTTCAATGACAGCCTTTACAGGAAAGATTTGTCCACTTTCTTACCTGATTCTGCTGTCTTTACACTGGCACCAGTCTTACTGAATTTACAGAGTCACACCCAGGAAGTTATTCAAAATACAAATTGCACAATCCAGCCCTGAACACAACGGCTTTCCTGAATTATGGCTGTTTCCTAAAATATGGGCTGGTCCCGTGTTGCTACCGCAGCCAAACCCATGACCAACCCATGCTGATCCAAGCCGCTTCAAAGGAGGGAGCAGCCAGAAGCGACCGCCAAGCAGGGATGCTCAGCCCAGATTTTGAATGCAAGCAGGGCTTTATTATTAGGTTGTTCTTTTGAGTTACACTACCAATGCCTTGGCTACACTGGATAAAAATAAAAGCACTGTACTTGACGAACGATTTGCCTACCCTGATGCAAGCTGCTGCCCGTGCTCCGCAGCAAGGAGGAGCACCCAGCCGCAGGGAGGCACACGGAGAAGCCGTGCCCCTCGGTGGCTGGGGTCCCACACGGGCAGGCACAGCCTGCCAACCGCAGCCCCGGGAAAGAGGGGACAGAGATGCAGGTCACGCAGACACCCAGTTGGCTCCCCCCACCAGCCCACACCCCGCAGAGCCCTTCCAGGGGAAAGCAGAGAGCGACAGAGGGGTCTGAGGCAAGGAGAGCACGGCCACAAGCCAACTTCACTGTCACCTTCCGTGCAGCGATGACAGCTCTAAGTCGGCTGGCTTCAGGCCAAACTCGATGTTCCAGATCATGCAGTGGGGCACGGAGAAGTCATCTAACAAAGTGAGCACGGGATGTCGGGAGGGGAGCGCAGGGAGCGCAGGATGCTCTGCCGGGCGGGACAAGGCAAGCCATGACCGCCAGTACCGCTGCTGTCACACTGCGTCGTCTTCTCTGCAAACACCAACCAGTCTGCTCTCAGCAATGGGGAGAAAAATACCCCCATTACAGCAAAGGCCTGGGGCTGGGCCAAAAAAACCATGGGGGAAGAGCCAGAATAGAGTCAGTAACGTCAATAGGGTAAAAAATGCTATTGAGGATCATAGAATCATAGAATCATAGAATGGTTTCAGTTGGAAGGGACCCCTAGATGTCATCTAGTCCAAAACCCCCCCAACCCCTGCAGTGAGCAGGGACACCGCTAACCAGATCAGGTTGCTCAGAGCCCCGTCCAACCTGGCCTTGAATGTTTCCAGGGATGGGGCCTCCACTACCTCTCTGGGGAACCCGTTCCAGTGTTTCACCACCCTCACTGTAAAGAATTTCTTCCTTATATCCAGTCTAAACCTACCCTGTTTTAGTTTAAAACCATCACCCCTTGTCCTGTCACAGCTGGCCTTGCTGAAAAGATTTTCCCCATCTTTCCTATAGGCCCCCTTTAGGTACTGAAAGGCCACAATCAGGTCTGCCCGCAGCCTTCTCTTCTCCAGGCTGAGCAAGCCCAACTCTCTCAGCCTGTCCTCATAGGAGAGGTGCTCCAGCCCTCGGATCATTTTCGTATCCATATAGGTTATAACCGTATAGAAGCCAGAAGAGAACTAGTCACTGGTAGATAGGATAAATTTTCCATGTATAAAATCTGAATTTCACTTGGAAGCAAAGAGGAAAAACTACGGAATTTTTTCAGGTAGCAGCAAGAGCAGCAACATCTATCGTCGTTCACAAATTTATACACCAAGCAACTACTCATGTTACTCAGCACTGCTTACTTCTCACGTTCCTGAAGTCACTATGAGTGACTCCAATGACTCTTACTCTTGGCCCAAACAATCTTTGAGTTGCTAAACGGCAAAACAGCTGATATTTAAAAACAAAAGAATATAGCTGATGATAAAACATACCACGTCTGAAACTGAGCATTCAAAAACAGCTTCAGCAAAAAATACTTGGACTTTAGATTCCCTACTGAAAAAATCCATCTCTACATTATTGTCTGCATTTAAAATTCTTATAGAACATAGGAACATAGAACATCCTATATTCTTATTTATTTAGCAAGAGCTAACCAATTCAGCTTGAGAAATGCCTAATCCCGTTACAGTTTTCCTCCACATCATCATGATATACCTTGTGCCTTGTTCTTAAACCTGAACATGCACTTTTCAAAGTCAATGGGCTCGAGTCTTGGGCTAAAATTCTTGCCCAGGAAGCCAAAGTGCCTCACAGTTTATACCTCCCACTGGAGTTTACTTCTGGACTCTACTTTTGGTTCCCTCATAGTCTTCCTGTGTAACCTTGGGGGTACCACTTCAGCCCAAATTCAGCAGTATACTGAAGTACTTGCTTCACATCATGCATGCGAGTTGAAAATCAGTGCAAGTGTATTGACGCAGTCATGACTTGCTGAAGGTCAGAAAGCAAACTGGTGATGGAGCTAGAAATAAAGCAGAGACCTCCTGATCTCAAGATCAATTCCTTTAACCTCCAGGCCACGTTTGCATGAATTAACAAGGGAAACAATTCATCTGCAAGTGGTCTGAATCATTTTAGTGATCAGGTAATGTGTCCCAGTTCTGTCATTGTTACATTAGTTGGCTCAGAGCTCCAATTTCCACCCCCATGCCACTTGCCCAACAATTTCTGTCCTTGGGAAAAAGTAATCAAGTATGATAAGGATGACAATCATAATTAGCTTAAAATACAGGCCTGCTGGCCTGTATTGAGAACACATTTTAATATAAAGAGCTAATGTGAAGGGAGCAAGACTAAAGCAATAGAAAGTTTAGATTAATTGAATATGGATATCCAAACTCAAATTATGAGAAATGATCATTTTAGGAAGCAGTAGGAATTCCCTTTACATAAATTACTCCTTTAAATATTTAAAATCCCACTTCAACTTCAGTAGAAAAGAATGTTTAATATCTGCTCTTCTGTAGGCTGACAAAAGCATCTGTAAAATGCATTTAGCCCAGTCAGCCCCATCCTGCTCTCAAAATATGGGCAAAAGAAGGTGGACAATGACCGAACAAGGTAAGAAACCATCTGATTTCAGTCAGATAGCTTTGCTGAGCTACCTGTCATCAAGTAAATCACTTGCCGGAGAAGAAAAGAGAATAGACCCGAATACTTGAAGGTGACTCTTTGTAACAGCAACCAGTTATGAATTATATCACATTAGCACCACTTCTGTATTTCAGAGATTTTCTTTTTCCAATACATTTGTCTATCTTCCGCCATTTTTCACAGTTAAGCAATTACTGGTCTGTTGGAAGGACGCCAGCTGTCAGTACTTCTGTCAAACTGACACTTCACAAATATGTGAGAGTCCGCATTTCTGATGATGAATTCCTTACCGCATGTGTGACAGGATAAATTACTGCCAGCAATACCTACACAACGACTCCATGGGTCAGCAGGCTTCCCGTAAAGAGAGACAGGCAAGGTGAAAGGCACTGTCACAGGATGACAACTGCCACATCGTGGGATTTAAAGAGAGAGTTGTGTTTGGGGTTTTTTTAAAACTATAAACTTCTTTAAAATCCCAGCTACCAAAATGCCACAAGCACTATGGTCATGTCCATTACATGGGCAACATGCGTGGTGAGAGTCAAGCGGAGCTATGGGACGGGTCTTCATCAAGGAAGCGTGAATACCAATGCTAGGTTGTCTCTTCAACAGAGGGGACTACCCACTATTTGCATCTACCTGAATCATTTCAGTTTGGGTGAGAAACAGATGAGAACGAGCCAGATGCAGCCTTCCCTGTGCATCCACACAACACATGCAGTGAGCACGCGTGTTCCGCTGCTCCGTCCCTGCTCTCCTCAATGCCGTAGATGCACTGGGGAGGCAGCCACCCTACCTGGGAATTCTCTCTGCTGGGTCCTCGGGACCTCTCCAGGTGCCCTCTCCCATCCCCACCGCCCACGAAGACAACATCCACTGATTAGCAGGGAGAGGAACCTCTCAGCCACATTGATCGAACCTCTCAGAGGACCAATTGCAAGCCAACAGGCCTGGGTAAAACAACTCTTTATGAAACTTTTAACCTTTCACTTAAATATGCACTGATTTTTAATCCTCTTGCCCACCCTACAGATTCACGCATCAGGTGCAGAGGTTGATGCCACATTGATACAACACAGGTATCAAAGCCATACCACAATGAGCAGGAGTTTACATTTATCATAGTGGCGTTCGCTGTATGTGTCTGCTGCATAAGCCCAGCATGGGAAGATCCTCTTAACCTGCCCTAACTCATGCTCTTTCCAGCCAAGAACATAGCACAAGTAATGAATCCTGGTGGGTTTCCACTCCTTTGCCCTTCTCACTGAATTTCTTTGTAAGTCATGCATTGTCCCACTGGATGAGGAGCAAAAGACGGTGGTGGGGTCAGCAAGCTGGGAAACCACAAAGGTTTATTTAATCAACTTCTTATTGAGCAGAGCTTGACCGACTAACCTATGCAAGTGCCCAACTCTTCCACTAGTTCTTTTGCTAACTCTCTCCTGGCCAACTCATTAAACAGAGCAAGGAAATACCACCCTGGGAGGGTGATTAAACTGTTTGCTGGAGGAAGCAAGGAATGGTCTGAGATCGCTTGATGTGCACATATGCTAGCACTCACCAGCAGAGGTTTCTTTCCAACTGAGAAAAGTAAAGTGCTGGCATCTGTGGGGAAAAAAACCCAAGGCTTTTTCCTTGTTCTTTTTAATGATTTTCCAGTGCTATCAAAAGACACAGAGCCACATCTACAGCTGGTACAAATCTCAGCAAATCCACTGACTTTGACAACACTACATGAATTTAAAGCAACTGAGATTTTGGTTCCAAAGTCTTCACAATTATAAATAAAAAAATAACACCTAAATTTTGCTTCCTGTTTAAAAACCCACTGACTGCCCCCTTTACAATGGAAAATACTGACTCCGCTTCCTTCTCACCCAGGCAAAACCAAAAATGTGCTTTTCCCAGCTCTAATACAAAGAACTGCATGCTACTTAAAACAACAGCAACCACTGACTGCTGCTGCCACTCCTGCAGCTACCTTCCACTATTGTGAGCAAGCAGTTATTGTGCTTAAATTTTCTGGACAAACCCGTAACAGATAAAATGAAACAGTGGCCACATAAGAACAAAATATTTAGAACAAAAAAAAAAAATTGAGCTATTTAAGTTAAATATTAGTCATGTTGATTCCCTCAAAGCTGTTACTGACTCATTATTACTAATACAAGGATAGCAATGTACTACAGACAGCAGCTTTCTAAAACCAAAACTTACATGAAGTCCATATATAATTCATTTGGAAGGCTATGAAACCACAACTGCAGGAAAGACACGATACAAAAAAAAAGGTAATACAACTTTTCTTGGAAAACCCACAAGCTGCTGAAACATCTAGTTAATTCCAAAATAGGATTCCCACAGTAAATGAATAGCCACCGAAAATAGCTCAAAGACCCTGAAATAGCACCAAAAACCTGACAGAAGTAAAGCCTCCCAGGAATGTATTGTAAAGCATCTAACTACAGCTTCCCTAGATAACTCAACCACACGCAGATGATATAAATCATATTTTTAACAGGACAGAGCATCACAAACAAGGGTGAATCGATAAGGTAGCAGGTGTACAGGTGAATGCAGAATGCATTAGAGCAAAATCCTCTGTGCCAAGGCAGATCTCACACTTGCGCAAGGCAAATGCTGGAGCTCCACAGACCAAGGAGGTAAAGCGTGGTAGGATGTTATTGGGAGAGCACGGTGAAGCCTGCCGGCAGACAGACTTGGGTGTTTTGGGGGGGAAGACGAAAGGATCTGGGTTGCAGCCTGGAGCCAGCACCCCACATCGCAGACTGTTCTGCTGTCAAACTGGAGACTGTGCTGCAACATAGCTGCGCTTCTATCCCAGGGGGAAGGGCTTGGGCTTGTTCCCCCCTAGGGTCTTGACCCAAGACTCAAAGAAAATGAGAGCTAGGTCACTGCAGCTGAACTTAATATGGGCCACAACAACCACAGATATTGTGAAATCCAAGCTGAGGCCATACACAAACAATCAGATTTATGTAGCTATGATTAAAGGGATCCTTACAATTCAAAATCATATATATAAAACCAAATCTTGGACTAATTCCTCCCAAACCTATGCCAAAAAAAAAGGTGAAAAATGTTAATTTCATTTTTAGCAGCATGTTCTCCTGCAGCCTATGCAACCAAGCTAGGGACACACACCAGATCTCAAATGGAACTGACTGCAGCTTGAAACTAGGATAGCATTTAAAGACATGTTCATGTTCAATGGGTTGAGTTCTGTCTGCTCTCCTGATCCAGGGCATAACCAGAAAAATACTGATATTTCTTCCTCTATGTAATAAAAATAAAACAAATAACAGCACAAAAAGCTAAGAGTAAATCTGGGGGATTTTAATTATTTACCAGATTTCTAACCCTAAAATAAGAAAACTACCCTGATTAAAATACTCAATTCTTCTAAGTTAGTTTCCCTTGTTAAAACCTGCCATGGAAATTACAAGCTGTGAAATGGAAAGACACAGGATCCTGTCATTAGCACATGAATTGAACCGGCTTAAGCTATTCTACAGAGATGGCCTAAGGAAATACAAGTAAGACCAAGAACTGGATGATGAAAGATGAGAAGCGCTAACAGAAGAAGTAGTCTCTACAGCAATCTTTATTTTAAAAGATCAACAATTACACCACTTAAAATACTGCAGTTTCCAAATCTAGACTTCTTAACTTCAGCTGCTACACAGGGATCTGCGATAAGGACTGGGTGAGAGGCGACAAGAGATCCCCTTCTCCACCTGAACAGCCAGAACCAAGGAAAGTAGAGGGCAGGCAGGGAAAATGAGAGACAAACCAGCTACCTAATGCACCAGGCTACAGCTGCAACTGGGAGCCTGGCCTTTTGTAGCTGGTGAACAAGGCCTTTGGCAGCGAAACGAAGGACGTGAACTGAGATCCCATGCAGCAAAGGTAGGTAAGGCCACTTCCAGGGAACACGCTGGGATCAAAGAAGGGGCAAGTGCTTTTACACTGGCTGGATCACAAGCACTGAATAGAGCCAGAAGTAAAAAGAAACGTGACAAAAAGCTGCTGTCATTATGGAGGAATGACAAGACGTGTTGGGACGAAACACTGGAGGAAGCACAGGCTGGATTCACTGATGAAAAGACGACAGGCGGCGGATACACGGGGAGCGACGCTGCCAGAGTACAAAGCCAGAGCAGTCTGGGAAACCTGATAGTGTGTGTCAGGGCAGAGGCTAAAAAGGAGAAATACGAAACACAGGACCTAGCGATCTAAAAGCCCTTTGAAAAGAAAGCTTTCTGATAAGGAAAAAAATCAAGTGGGAGATGTGGACTCACGTCACCGCTGTTCCATAATCTGGGCAGGAGACAGGAGACCTACACAGGAACACACAAAACATGCAAAACTTTGGATAGGAATAAAACTTGCTGTATAACTGGTTCACCTAACTGGGTATCTTGCAACCCACCGTGGGCCCATCTATGTTTCTACAGAAAGTGAAAGTATCCAGTGAAACATCTGGTGCTGGGCTGAACACGAAAGAGAAAATGATTTCCTAACACCCACCATGGGCTTTCAAGTCTTGAGCTCCAGCTAGGGTTATTATCTCCATCTGCACAGATGCAGTGCTAGTGGTGATTGTATCATTACCATAACCAATCTAAGGTTTAGGTATTTGACCAGGGAACTCACTGTGAGGAAGAATACCAGGCCTCATACATTCGACATCAAACAACTTCTTTTATACAATATTTTAATTTCATTTTGGCAAAAGGAATCTGACTGGTCAGACTGAAGAATGGATTTTTTTTTTTCTTTTTAATCAAGATATCTCTGCTTTTCTACTTCCAGGATAAAAATACCCTGCGCACCATGCACATGCTAATTCAGCCATATATTCAAGTCGCTTTCAGAGAGATCTTTTCAGATCTCTCTCAGGCCAGGCTGTATCAGCCCTGGCCCTGGATTTCCCACCTGCAATAACATACTCAACATCTCGAGAACTTACTCTGTGCTCACACCGACTCTCTACTCTGCTTATCACAAAACTAATTCCTAGTTTCTAGCAAAATTGCCTCCTTCCCCCATGGTTATTTATTTTCCAGAACAGCTTCTTTTACAGAAGGCTTCAATTTTGAATATCCAAATTAATTACAGGCTCCAAGTCAGCTTTATTTACCATTTTGTTAACTTTTTCAGATCATTCTTTGCAGGTTAAAGGAGCCCTGGCAGAACCTGGCTGCACAGCATTGCTCGCACCCTTCAGGCGTTAGCACACGGCAGGGCTGCAGCTTAGCTCAGATGAGCATGTTCAAAGAAACATAATTTTAAAAATACTACAATATTTTATCTATGAGAAATAACACGGTAAGTAAGCAAACAGTTGCAGCTTTTCATGCTTGGCCTCTCACTTGTGGCTGCACAAGGGTGAAAATGTTTGTTTTCTTTCCACAAAAAATGGAACTTGTTTTTCCAGCCTAGATGGCTACACAAGGGTGAAAATGTTTGTTTTCTTTCCACAAATTGCCAGTGATTATAGATACAGATTCTTAGTAATAAATACCATCTAGCCATACCAAGAATTATGGCAAGTCAAGCTCATTTCTGAGGCACTTTTCGTATGAAGAGAAAAGCAAAACCAGGTTATCAAGCCCTCCTGCCCCGCTGGACAGAGAGCATACCCCCTCCCTCATCACACTTCAGAAGCTCAACTGCCTTTCCTTTGCAGCTCCCGTAGCTGCCACATTATTTCAGTTCTCTCCATCCTTTTATCTTCCTCAAATCTTTACATCAAGCACTTTTGTACTTCTGACCTCTCCAACACAACTCTTCATTACCCAACAGGAATAACACAAGGAGGGGAGGCAAAAGGCTTCTGTATGAAAATAAAACCATCTCCAGCTGGTGTGGTTTAGCGTCTCTGTGTTGCCCCCTTGTTTTCGGAAACCCTCTTTGCCCATGCAGGGGGCTTGTTGGCCAAAGAGCAGAACCCTTCGCCGCAGATCTGGAAGCCTTGCACCCCATGGAGGACCTGCACCTACGATGGCACCCCTTTCCCCCCCACACCCTCCAGCTGGTTGGTGCGGAGGACAAGGAGCACGGACAGCCTGCCCCGGGAGAGGGCAGCTGCTGCACCCGGCGCGATCCCTGCAGGCGGTCAGCAGGATGCTCGCATCGGGAGAGGGCAAGGTAAACACTGAGGATGGGCTCGCCTGCTGGAATTACGGCAGGGGGGATTAGGTGGACTCTATTAATGGCTTAAACCCTGTCCTGAAAATCACCAAGGCTTAGCCTCCCTGTTCCACTTATATTAATAAGTGACATTGTTATGTGTTTGGGTGGAATGGTTTGGAATATCCATCATTCATTCCCATGCGTAGGGGAAGAGGAGGGGAGGTGGCATACATCCTCTGGGAAAAATCATCGTTTTCAGAAGAACACAGTTCCATCTGTTTCAAAAATATGTGTCTAATGATGATAAATAATAACAAATGTAAACTTCCATTAGATTTCTTCTGCTTATGTATTTAAAGGACTGTAAACCATGTCCCTCCATCTTAAAGAGCTGCTTAAATTGCAGCAAATTGTTAGAAACTAATCAAGTCTACAAGATACCAATTCATTACACTGGCTAAAATACAAGCGCTAATCCCTAACGGCTATCTGGCAAGAATGTAAACTTCATTAACTTCATGTTTTGCTTAGGGCTTGCATAAAATTAAATATTGATTGTCTTGCCGCTTAACACAATGTAAAGATGATATGTGTGTATTGAAGAATCATATAAATATTTATTACAGAAGTAATCAAATGCCAAGCAAAACCAGACTAATCACTTTTTTAGGTTGCTTTTGCTTTTTTCTCAAAGAATCAAAGCAGCACTCAGGGCGTGCTACACGTGTGGAATAACACCGCTGTTACGCCCCCACGCTCAACTTCACATTGGGTTTGGGTTTGAAGTGAGGGGTGCTCCTTAGTTTTCAGGAAATGGTTAACAACAGGCTGTGGTTCCGCGCTGAAAGTATGACCACAGGACACGCAGCCACTGTCTGCTCGGGGAAAGGGAAGACAGGAAGGGTTTAATTTCTCAGAAAAGATTGTTTCACTGCTTCGTACATGCTTCTGCAATTCAACCTTCGCCATCTGGTTCAAGCAATTTCCCAGGCTTTGTTAACCTTACTTTCAGGGTGAAAGGAAGCAGGAGCGGTTATTGTTTACCGCACTTACTAAGTTTCTACAATAGAGATTTTAATTTGGTGGGCATTTGGAAAAGTGTAAGGAAGTAAGTTGTTGTGTGGTCCATGAAACAGAGTCAGTCTTAGCAACTTCGCCCAATGAGACTCCGAAGCCCACTTTATCCTCTGGGTAACATATTAAAATTGGCGCCTGCCAATTTGGATACTGCACTTGCTGGCACAAAAGAATATGCTAGTTAATTAGATGAATTATAATGATTTTGAAAACATCGCTTAGAAAGGAGGTTGAACACGCTTTCACTTGAGGGATTTGCTTCTTCTCTACAAAAATCTGCAACTTCCAAACTTTCCAAAAGCAGCCCTTTGCAGCTGTAAAGCACTGCAACAGAGGCTTGGGGGAAATGAGGACATCACAGAAATAACTAGAATACTCTCTTTCCTGTGATTTTGGTATTTTTGCTACAACATGAGAACTGGAATACCAAAGTCACTTTGTTCTGGCTTTTTGCTATGGTTTGATAATGGATGAATAGAATTCTAAGAGTCAATAACTTGGATAGTTCAAATAAAAAAGAAGAGGATTTTCTTTTCCCTTGGCTAAACTACTTGTCTGAGGTGAAAGACGGGACATAAAACAAGATTTGCTGAAGCTGTTAGTTAGAAAAGGCAGAAGGGTTGGTTTTCTGTAACTAAGCTACTTTGCCCTACTGAACTACGTGCATATTGCAGAGCTACAGCCTCCATTCGCAGCGATATCTGAGGGCACCTTTTGCCAAAGTGCCCAGTAACTTTTCCTGCACGTCCCCATTGAAGCGAGCTTCCGCCAGCGAAGGTGCTCCTGGAGTAAGAGAGGGCATTACCAAGAAAAGGAAATTTTAAGACATACTGACCAAGCCAGGGAAGTTGCAGTGCCTTTGCAATTACACTTTGTCACCCTCTCTCAAAGCAAGTGAATGTATGTGGAGCTTCTGCATTTCAGATGCTGCTGATCTGAGACAAATTAATTTCCATTCTGCCTTGTAACAGACAGCCCAAGGCAGTCTGCTCCCTGCCTGTCACAGGCACATCAGGGAACGCATCTGGCATGTTGGCCAGTTTATTCTTACTGCTGGTTTGGGGGAGAGGGTTGTCTTAAGACAGTTCAGGGCAGTTATAAAAAATTCAATCTGTGAAGCTGGCAATCGCTAGCTGATTCTCCCCCACCCCACCCCAAAAGAAGGAAGTTAGCTACCCTCCACCTGGGCTTTTGGATGCCTTGTACAGAGGGTGTCAGGAAGAGGTGGTTAACAGATTGTGGGTGCCACTTTCCCCAAAGCAGAAAAGCCTCCTTCGACAACATTTACCACGTACAGTGTCCTGCTACAATGCTGAATGATGGCAACTGATGGCATGCTTGCACTCCACGGCAGGCAGATTTATAACGCTCTTTTCCTCAAATATAAATAACTCATCCGAGCTGCTTCCTCACCAGCCTATTGCTGCCCTGGCAGAGCAGCCCCCAGATAACAAAGCATCCCTGTACGTGCACACCTGACTCCTTCAGCGCCGTCTCTCCCAAACAACGGATGGTGTTGCTCAGGCTTTTATTTCATCGTTCATCAGTCACTCGTTTTGTGGCTTGGCAAGTATGACTGGCCTTGCAGGTCGGTTCAGAGCTATGTTTTCATAAAATGCTGCCCAGGCATATAGCACGCGACGGATAAGGAATTCTCTTGCCAAACCCAGATTGCAGAAGCGATCTTGATTCCCCCCCAAACAGAAGGAAATTCTTTACAGTTACCATACAGCTTAGCGTGAGGAAGTTAGCAAATCTTTCCGCCAACATTATCATTTTGGTACAGGCTGCTTTCTCAAGTTTAAACTAATTTTTGTTAGAAGGGGGTATGTCCTAAAATTTATAATGAGTCTGTACTCATGAAAGAAGTTTGTTCTGTTTCTGCTTTTGTCGGGCAGCGAAGTTACCCAGCAGTTGTCTGAAAGCCCACAAAGAGGCTTCCCACGGCTCCTCACCAGAATGGGGGTTGTTACAGCTGGAAAGGACTGGGAAGCATCCTCCGTAGGTTTACATCAGACATTACTGAATTAGCTGCATAAACCAAATTTTCCTCAACACCACAAAACCAAGGAAATTGACAAACATCCACAAGACCCACTTAAGATAACTGAGTGTTTATCCAACATATTCTGGTAGTATTTTGTTGTGTTTTCTTCTTAGCTTTCAAATCGTACGTGTTATACGGTCTGACATATACCCATTTTTTTGGCATTTACTCTTCATGTTTGAAGAGTGCTATGGAAATAAACACATAATATTGAAGAAAATGGTGAGATTTTTCTTTTCCAATGTGGCTAAACAGCAAGTATCTTCATAATCATATTAATTTTCCTGGGACAAGTCTTTCTAGTTTCTCTGCATTAGTTTCTTCAGAACTCTTCTTTAGAACTTCTGCAGAAGTCGTCCACCCCTCTTTGCAGAAATGCAGGAATTAGTAAGAAAGGAGAAGCAACCGTCACATTACTTTCTCTTTGTTTCCCAAAAGCCTGTCCTACTTATCCAGCTCTTACAAACCTTAACCTCCTGGAGGAAATGTCCAAATCATAGAATAGTTTGGCTTGGAAGGGACCTTTAAAGGTCATCTAGTCCCCCCTCCCTGCCATGAGCAGGGACATCTTCAAGTAGATCAGGTTGCTCAGAGCCCTGTCCAACCTGACCCCAAATGCTTCCAGGGATGGGCCATCTACCACCTCTGGGCAATCTGTTCCAGTGTAATCCATTCCTTCTATATAAAACATTGGCAAATACCTAATGTACACCTCATGTAATAATAAAATAATTTTCATTGCCGAAATATTTTGTGAAGCAAGCAGGGATGAAACATTTCTCTGTGTCACAGTGCCAGGAACCCACCTTGTTACCTCCACCATGAGCCGACATCGCCGTCGCTCACACTGCACCCTACACGCACAACGCACCTCACAAACCCACCCACGGCTGCCAAGTTGCACTTCTTTGTAAAACAGCCTGTGTACTCACAGTAGGGTATTTTTCACAAGAAGTGCTGATCAGTGTAAGCATGACTATAAAACTTGGTCTGCATCATCAAATTCCTCACTAACACCAGCACAGACACTGAAATGCCCAGCACCACCTTCACTACATCTCCCAAAATGTTCTGCTCCTCCCTGTGGAGGTAAATGCTCTTCCCACTTCATAAGTGAAGCTTCACCCAATTCAGCTCAGGACTTTGCCCACCTCCACTCCCACTGCCTCCAGATAGGGAACGCTCAGATTTAGCCACTTACCTATGTACTCCACAAAAGCAAGCTCACAAAGATGGAAGTGAAGATAGGGGCTTTCAGCAGATAAGGCAGAAAGAAATCATTTTATTCTGCATGCAGTGACTGACTGGTCCTGTCATTAAATGGGCTGCCTACATTCACAGGTGCTGAGACACACTTGTATCAGTGTAGTCATGCCATCCAGACTGATTTTCCTCTACACTTTTCTCTCCTGTACTTCTGTTAAGAGTAGTTTTGAACTTGTACTTGGGTTACATCTTCCCTTAGCCGCCACCTCTCTTAGTATCTTGGGTGAAAGGCAGAGTAGCATGGGATAAATGTCCAACACAAGGATGACAGAGCATGCCCCAAGTACCATGGCATTTGTAATGCCTTGCTGATGGGTTCCACAGGGAAGAAAGGACCGCAAGGTAGCAGTATTAAAGAAAAACAGCTAATTTGAAGACAAACACCTGTTTCCAAGAAACTAGTGATAGGTAAAGGAGGAAAGGCTCACATCAGTAAGGAGCCCCAAGCAATTCTGCTCTCAGGAACAACGTGAGTAAATAAGCTATAAAGGATTACACAGAACTGTCACCTACAGGCGATCAGGCAGTCACTTTAGTTTACTCCATTAGACTGACATGAACTAAACACACACGGAAACAGAGGTTTTTAGTAGATAGGGCCTTGGGCTCAATTTATCCTCACTGGCTTTCTGAGGCTATTCCCTTTTCTATACCACCCCAAATGACTCCTTCACCTCCACCAGTACCTCACCAGAATGTCTGAAAGAAAAATTGTAACTAGAGGGCTCCAGAGAAAGCAGCTGAAAGGCTATAAGCCCCGTGCCCATCTTTGCACTCACGGGGCACGACGATGCTTGCACTTGTTGGCCCAGGCAAGCAGCAAAACACACAGCATTAAGCTCTTGAGTGGCTGTCGAAGACGATGCCTCCCCGGCACTTCTTTAAATTTAGGCTGTGGTGTTACACAAGTCCTACAGCTACCAAAGGGATTTTGCGTGAAAAGGCTTCAATAATATTAGTGTTCAGAAAAAAGAGGAAAAATTCAACAAGTTTTAATGCACCCGTATTTGCACCCAACAGTATGTCAAGACAAAAGTGAGACGAGATGTCAGGTTTTGTTAAAAGCAAGTTGAAAGGGTTTTAGAGGAATCATCCCATCACCAGCAAAACTTCATGGATGGTCCTTTCTGAACGGCCTATGGCTGGAGCAAAAGCACAAATCTCTCCAAAAAGGGTGAGGCTGGCCAATGAGCTGCCCCAAACGAGGCCCAGAGCTCAGCTGCGCTGAGGCTGGTGACAGGGAACGAGCAGCCTCCAACCAGGCCACATCCTCCATGCTCACACACAACTCAGACTGCGTCCCCTGAGCACCATTTTGGGGGAGACCTGGGTTCCCCCACAGCTACCTTCATGCAGCTCGAGGCCTGCTTCTAGTACCACCTGAGAGGTGTCTTGATGTCTTCCCACACACCTCCCTCCAAAAGGCAGGGGTGCAAGAGATCAGCATCTCCTCGGGCCTCCAAACAACTCCCCTTGGCTGGACCCTCCAGCACCACACAAATGGCGCCCCTCCACTGGCTGAGGCTGCTGGTGCATTCGCCCCCTTCTAGGCAAGCTGTGTTTTTTATGTCTAGAGTACAGCTGCAAATTACCTCAATTAAGCTTTAGAAGAGGAAATTGCAGCCAAAAGGAGATAAGAACTTCAAAACAAAAGGAACTTAAATGGAGGGGAGAGGGGAGTGTACCTCCTGAAAAAAGCCAAGGAAAGCCTTAATTTGCAACACTTTCATTAAAGCCACTAGCTAGGCAATCTACTAGTGATGCTCTGAAAAAGCAGTATATTGGCAACATAAGCACTGGTAACAGTCAAAAACTGCCACCTTATCAGAGCCAGGTGAAAATTTTCACTTTTGTATTTATATATGTAACAGAAAAATTAAGGGGTTTTGTAGCAAAGTGAACATTTCCATTGGTATCTGGTTTTCACAGAAAGTCCAAAACCTCAGATATCAAGTACTTCAAACTGCCATTGCATTATCCTCATAGAAGAGAGTACAAATGCCTTACAACTGTGTTATCTTCTATAGATTGAACTACTTCACTAGGTGGGCTTTAAATCCAACATGTTCTGTGGCTCTGTGACTTTAACACGCAGGGGGCGAGACCTTCGTACACTTGTAAGAGGTATAATTTGAACAGGGATCCAGTTAAAAGAACAGGATTATCAAGTATTAGAACATCAACATTCACACAATCTGGATCCTCAAAAGAAAGAATATTGTGGCTTTGCTTTTAAAAAACATCATAAAACTTACATTTTTTTAAAAAAATTAACTGAAAAGAAAACCCTTGTCAGAGAGGGATACTACTCAGATGCTTTCTGCTTCAGTCTGGGCATTATATTTTCTCCCCATATGGATTTGGTATCCATCCTCATCTCTAAACTTCTATAACTGAGGATGAGGGTCTCCAAAATCAGAGAATTGTGAAACTGTAGAAATGAAGAGAGATACCGACATTGACCATTGTCGAAGGTCATCCAGCACCAGGTTCTGTTGGATGTCACTCCTGTGCAGGTCCTGGCAGGCTGGTGAGAAGGGACAGACACAATGGGAGATGCCCGTGGCAAAAGCACTGCCCTCCCTGCCTGCTCCTGCTACCTTGCAGCACCCCACCGCACATGTGGGATGCACAGACCCAAGCTCAGGCTTCAGATATATGGGGGCTTCCCTTCCCTGGCTTTGGCCCACGTTCCCTCTGTCTATATATCTGTAATCAGCCAGCAGGCAAAGGTGCCAGTGAAGAGGACACAAGAATTTATGTAGTTATGTAGTTCCTGGGACCTCCAGATCCAACAAAAACCACGGCAGATTGTGCAGGATTCGGCTGAAGAAGCTTTACCTTGCTTGTTAACGAGGAACACATGTACAACTCTATATGCAAACTCTGATAATGTAATACTCAGAAACCATCCTGTCAAGATAAGGTTGAAAAGAAACAAAATCATTGTCGTTATAATTCAGTTTTCATCTCAGCCAATTTACCCTCCAAGCCTGCTGTTCTCCAGGCAGTATTTTCTTTATTGTACAGTGCACAAAGGGGAGGAAAAAAAATTAAACAAAAAAATGAGTGACCCCTTATGTTGCCAATTTGTTCCACAATTCCCTTACTCTGCAACATACGACTGTTTTGTGAGCACGTCCCTCAGCCTGAATTCCACAGACCCATCATCCCGAATTGCTACAGGGCAGGAGGGAAAAGAAAAAGGGAGAAGTTTTCTATTCCAGCCACTGCTGCCAAAAATTGAGCTGTGAACCCACCAGAAGAACAAGAGGACACGGAAGAGCAGGGCGCAGTACGCTCCACTTGTTCTGGCTGGCTGTTCAGTGGCCCAGCAATGCCTCCCGCACACAGTAACCATCACGTTTTTACCTCTGGACTGAAATGAGTAAGTAAATGCACAACAAAACAAACATAGGTTTTGGTTAAAACCACAGAGTAACTGTTTGTAGGGAGAATTTGACTTAAAAATTATTCTCCCTAAGATCTGGCCACTGCACCAGAATAAATATTCTCAAGGTCCTCAAGGGGACATTTGCTTTTGAGCAGCTCTCCAATCTCTATGAACAAGGGAACTATTCCAACGCACCACGTCTGTCTAGGAAATATTTAATAATTTGGGTGAGATTTGAAAAGGTCTAGAGGACTCAGGAGAACATCTCCAATTATCTTTCAAGAGGACTCATGTGCTGAAGTCACTAAAGATCCACCTTCATGAAAAAGCTAGATACATTATTAGCAGATGTCTGGGGCTAAACATTTTAAATAAAGTGGATGCAATATGGGCCATAAGTCAGTTGCACCAGCTGAGATTAATTAAAAGCTAAAACATCAACACGTGAAAGAAATTCAAAATACACAATGTAACTAAATTGACAGAAGTCTCTGAACTCAGGTTCGCTGGGAAGTAAACCATAGATCCTGCACATCAACAAGCCTAAGAAGCTTAAAAGTTAAGTACAAATACTAAGTGGATGATCAGGAATATGTACCTCTGTTACAAGAACATGTTAAAAGGCTACATTTTTTTTTATTTCTTCCACCACCTTTATGGAACCATTATAAAAAAAAAAACACATTAAAAATTAAAAAAAAAATAAAAAATTTCAGGTGAATATTTTTCTGGGGTTTTTTTCTGCCTTTTTTTTTTTAAATAGTAAATTCAAAAGGCAAGATAAAAGTTCCACTAAATGTCAAGACAGACACAGTGTAACCATAGTACATTATTATCCTGAGAAAGGTTACTCGAAAGTGTTAGCACTGGAACAGATTTTGCTGCTGTTAAAGGTCACAGACATTTTTTCTCATAGTTTCCACTGGAACAAGATAGGGCCATTTTGGTAACTGCTCTGCAAAAGCAAAATAGATAGGACTGTTGACTGAATAAACAGTAAAAGTGTAAGAACAGTTGGGTATTTTTTATCTAATCCTGTTAACATTTTGTGTATACACGGATATCATATATTTACAGAGCTAGCAAATTCTATCTGTAATGGCTACAAAGCTACAAGGATTAGTCATCAAAATCAATTCTATCACTACCAATCTCTATAAATAGTAATGTTCCACACTGAACTACTTAATCCATCACAGGGAATCAAAATAATTTAATCTTCATAGAACACTTTAGTTGACTCCTAAAATTTCCGTGATGATTACCTTGCCCAGTTTACAAAAGGAATTAGTGCAGTTCCACAAAATTAGTAGTGTAAATCATCCCAAGTGTGATCAAAAGCCACCATGCTTTCTCTCTCTGATTCCCTAGTGTCTTTCTTTTTATGGGAAGCAGAACATAGCAGTTTAATCTTGCAAAGGAAATTCTGTGTCAGTTGTGGCGGG
>NW_009260762.1:291287-298232 GCF_000687185.1 Egretta garzetta
CGGGTGAGATTGATTATCATGCAATCATTTATACAGTAACTTCAACTACAAACCCCAGTGTAGAACCAGGGACCTGCAGCGCTGGAGAACCGCACGCCCACATACCCCAGTGAGACAGGACATCTCAGGAAGGCATCCTGGCACACCACCCAACCACTCATCCATCCTCTGTACCCTACATGGGTATTTCGAAGTACTTACCAGCTGCCACCCCACAGAAAGCAGCTGATGCAAGGAGAGATGAAGGTTGAGCCCTTCAAAGGCAGAGTGGCAGCTGTCACTCAACAATTTCAAGGAGAGGCAGGTGCTCAACTGATGACCAGGGCAACCCAGGTTCCACCAGGAGCACACTGCAGAGCTGGAGTTCAAATTCACACTGAAGCCACAGTGACAGGGTCACTCCTCTAGCCTTGTGACAGCTTAGGCAGGTGTACCCTTCGCTGGGTAAAAAACTGGCTGGATGGCTGAGCCCAGAGAGTTGCAGTGAACAGAGTTTGATCGAATTGGCGGCCAGTCACAAGCGGTGTTTCCCAGAGCTCAGTTTTGGGGCCAGTTCTGTTTAATATCTTTATCAATGATCTGGACAAGGGGATCGAGTGCGCCCTCAGTAAGTTTGCAGATGACACCAAATTGGGCAGGAGTGTCGATCTGCTCAAGGGGAGGAGGGCTCTGCAGAGGTACCTGGACAGGCTGGATCGATGGGCTGAGGCCAACTGTATGAGGTTCAACAAAGCCAAGTGCCGGGTCCTGCACTTGGGTCACAACAACCGCTTGTATCAGGAATAGTGTGGCCAGCAGGAGTAGGGAAGTGATCGTGCCCCTGTACTCGGCACTGGTGAGGCTGCACCTTGAATCCTGTGTTCAGTTTTGGACCCCTCAATACAGGAAAGACACTGAGGTGCTGGAGCATGCCCAGGGGAGAGCCACAAAGCTGGTGAGGGGTCTGGAGCACGAGCCTTATGAGGAGTGGCTGACGGAACTGGGGTTGTTCAGCCTGAAGGAGGCTGAGGGAAGACCTCATCACTCTCTACAATTCCCTGAAAGGAGGTTGTAGTAAGGTGGGTGTCAGTCTCTTATCCCAGGCAACAGGCAATAGGACAAGAGGAAATGGTCTGAAGTTGCTCATGGGGAGGGTTAGATTGGACATTAGGAAAAATTTCTTCACTGAAAGGGTTGTCAAGCTTTGGAACGGGCTGCCCAGGGAAGTGGTTGAGTCCCCATCCCTGGAGGTATTTAAAACATGTGTAGGCATGGTGCTTAGGGACACGGTTTGCTGGTGGAATGGCAGTGTTAGGTTAATGGTTGGACTTGATGATCTTAACTGTCTTTTCCAACCTAGACGATTCTATGAAAAATACCAAGACACTTGCTAATTAATACTGAGCCACCTGGAAATGGAGAACAAATTAAAAAGATGTGGTATAAATGTATTATCCATCTGCAACTCTCGCCACAAGTCACTCCACAGAAGCTGGAAGTTTTTCCATGTGATTTCAAGGAATAATAACCTGGTTACACTCAGTTTTAGTGATGTCATTTCTAAAAACATTTCAAACAGACAATCCAGAGTCTTTCTCCTTCAGTGTCAAATATAACAGAAGTAGCCAAGAACCCGCAAGTTTTGCAAACCCATAAAATCACATTTGGCTTTCAGCTATGGAACAAAAATAGAACCAAATCACAGAGGTCTCATATAGTCCATGGGAGCTTCAACCAAGAAATGAACACGGGCTGCAGCCTTTGCCCAGATTTTGACAGATCTCAGTTTGCAGCAAAAGTAACATGGGCTGATGGTTATTGGGTTTGATCTGCTACATAAAACAAGCCTCCATTTTCACTACAATTTTCTTTGCTTGGCAACTTTCAGCTAACACAGAGCATAACATTTAGAATCCCATCCAATTTAAATAAACACTCCAAGCAACTGAGGATTTATCACATCATTGATAATCAGTTCCACTGCTTCACTGCATTCACTGTTAAAATATGCTTTTTCCCCCCCTTGATCAAGTTTTGCTGACTAATGTGGAACCACAGGAAACAAAGAACCCCCCAGGAAGAGAGATGTTCTCCTTGTGGAGGCAGTTATTCCCACAATCAAATGGGGTTTTTTTATGAAGGAGACAATCTGTTTAGCTTAGGTTCTTATTATAAAAACATGTTTTGCTAAATTCTCTGGAGTTAATTCCCCATATACAGTGGTCTACAAATCTTGTTCTTAATTAAACAATGTTTCTTTTGTACTTTGCATGCTTTCCTAATTATCTTTTCCCATTTTTTTTCTTTTTTTTAAGATGAATTGCTTTGATGTGTGAAGCAAAGTCAATGATATAGCCAGAACATTTCATATAAGCTCTCCGCTTTCCTGAGCGTTGAGCATCAATATTGGTATCTGGTTCTGAAACTTTTATTCCAGACAAGAAAGAAAGAAAGTTATTTAAAAAAGAAAGCCTTAGGATGAAACTTAATTAGATAGGAAAGAGTAAATTACTTTTTTGTGACAAATCTTCTAACAATGACAGTTACAACAAAGCAATCCTTTCATCACCAGCAGTTATTTAATATCCATATGAAGCAACAGGTGAACCCATTCCCCTTCGGAGACAGGCGGCTCCCAAAATAAAAGTAGCATAAACTCCACCCGGCGCTGCAGACGGTAGCTGGGGACACACCAAGGTCTTTCTGACGGCACTGTACTTGCACCCAAGAAGCGTTGGTAGGAGCTGTCAGTCTGATCATGTGCTCCACGGAACTGCAAAAATACACTCGTCAACAGGAGAAATCCAAGGGCAAAGGGACGGGGCGACCAACAGAGGACAACCCGTGCAGGCTGGCGCTGAGCTTCGCAGCTGATGCCAAAATCCGGGACAGGAGGGGAAAACCTCAACCAGAAAGGACGGACTGCCAATTGGAGAATGTGATGGGTGAAAGAGACAGCTTGAAATCGGACAAGAAGCTTGGATGCATTTTCATTCCCTTATCCAATTTGGAGAGGATTTTTGTTGTTTGGAAGTTGTACAGCCATAATAGACCATGATGACCATCCAACCTGACCGCCCAACAGCACTGGCCCTCTCGCTCAGGGATCCTTGCCCCAACTTCATTAACTCAAGCCTGATCTCTGTCAGACAGCAAACCCTTTGAAACCCCCAAAAGATGGGAAGCTTCCCACACTGTGTGTGTTTCATCCCTATTAAACAGGATCCTCCTTAAAAGGATCTTCTGATGGTCTGATTTCTTTTAAGGGAAGGTTGCCAATCCCTTACTCCATATGACCAAGGGATACCATGATGTCTGCATAATCCACAGAGCAACAAATGTTCCAGGTGGGTTTTTCCCTCTTCACTTCCTTCCTTGTGCACAAGTGCTTTTTTCACTTCACATTCAAGTATTTAGTTTCTTTCTGGTGGCCGAGTTTGGATGCGTTCATACTCATTCTTTGACCACCGGCTGTGAAATGCCCCCCAGCCGGGGATCTGGCTGATACCTACAAAACTTAGAAACAAAACAAATGCTCGCAGAGGAACCAGAAGCATTTTGTCAGTACTAAAGCAGAAACAAGGGCCTAAATGGCACATACACGTGAGCTCCAGGCGCCAGTCATTGCCCTCTTTCACAGACCATGGCTCAGCTACGGATCTAGTGAAAAGCCGCGAGTGGTAACTGCAGCAGGAACGAATCCTTCCCGGTTTTGCTTTGCATGGAGGCAGCAACAACAATAAAAATCTGTGAATGTTTTTAAAAACCTGTCAAATCACTGCAGTGCAATATGTACAAATACCCACTGTACACTCCAGGGCTTCAATACGTACTAACGCTTCCAGCATACCATTTTTACTTTATAAAGTAAAAGTAGCCTGATTTTGCAGAGCACTGAATACCTGCTGCTCCTACTGATAATGGCGGCAGTAACTCTACGGCAGCAATGGGGTGGAAGCCCTATCCCTGGCCTGCAACTGAACTAGAGTGCCAGCAGGTGCCTAACTTTATGTGTCCAGACCTGAATGCTCTGGCACAGGTTTCTGGAGAAAACACAAAAAAAGAAAAAAAAAAAAAAAAAAAAAGACAGCATTATGGGCTTTTTTTTCAAGAATGGTTTTCATAATGTTCCTGAAAACTGAATGAAAGCAAAAATATTTTTTAAATATATACAGAATAACCCTTCATCTTAAAACTATCTGTGGAACCTCAATTCTATGTACATCAGACAGGACGGGGCAGGGAGGTTTTCTTTTTCTTTTGTTTTTTCTTTTTTTTCCTTTTTTTTTTTTAAGGCCTGACACTGAACAGTGGTCAAGCAGGATTTATTGTTCAGGGCAAAGACAGGCCCAATCTTGCAGTCCTTGCTGCAAATTCCACTACCGAGAACAGAGGCTGGGAAAACAAGTAGGCAAATTTAACTTAATACTCTTGCTTCCTGAGAGCTGTACCTCTTTTCTAGGCTCCCATTCTGCAAGCACTGAAATGGATGTTTACATTCAGTCTACCAACCATCTCACTACAAGCAATAGAAACCATGTAGGGTTAACTGGTAGGGTTTCTGGTTTGGGTTTAGTGGGGTTTTTGTTTGGGTTTTTTTTATTTTTTAAACTAAACTTCTGTTTTTTCATTCTGACCTTTACTAAGGATTGAGACAGGCAATTACTAAAAAGGAGACAGGCAATCTTTATCCCTGGCCTGCCCTGGGGGAGCCACTTCTAAACCAGTATCAGTGTTGAGGCAGTTGGAACTACTGGAAATTTATAGAGGAACTGGCGAGGGCAGATTCTGCCCCAAAGCAGAGAGAGCAGCAACCCGAACCCCTGCAGCTTGCTGCTGGGCTGAGAATTAATGAACGAGCAGCTATCAAAAAGAAAATACCTCCTCCCGTTCCCCCACATCTAATCCACAGGACAATTCCTCTCCTCCTTGGCAGCCAAGATCACCGGGGAGAAAAAGAACCTTTTAGCTTTAGTCCTATGGCTGAAGGGAGGGTGAGCAGTCAATGAAAAGCCATTTGTTCAAATATGGCTGGAACTTTTTTTTAATGATCTCAAAAGAATGTTAAAATTTTGTGGCTAAACTGTCTAGACCAGATCTGAGCTGTAAAATATTCCATTTAGTAGAGAAAATGCACTCAGAAGCAACTGTACTCCCAAACAGGATAGTTTTCCAAGCCGTGGGCACAAGAAAATACCTGTCTGTGTTAGTTTTCGCTTCTTCTGTTTGTCCATTCCCTTACCACAACTTGCCTGTTCTACACCAGATTCGCTACTGAAAGCCTGATCGCAAACGACATCAGCTCATATCAACTGAAGTTTCACCCCGATTTCTGGCACTCTCCCCCTGATCCTTTGCCCTTAAACAAGAATATACTCTGCTATAGTGTTTTCCAGGTTCCTCACCGATCTCTAGAAGAGCTTCTAGAGCCTCTGGTGTTTCTATTGCCTCTTAGTGTTGGGCTGTCATTAGATGATTTCTTCTTCTCAGAAAACCTAAGTAAATGAGGGGTGCAAGGAATTAGAGGACCACAAGTATTAGTTTTCAAATAGCACATGCTTCTTCTCTCCGCATGCACACACAGCCTGGACTCGAAGCCCCAAGCCTCAGAGCCTCCAGAAATTGGGAAGATACTTGCAGAGAAATCGGCAGCATCAGGGAAACCAATGCAATGCTCAAAGCCTCTGGCTTCTAGTTTGCATTGGAGCAGTCTCGGGTTTTTCCACCCAAAGGTCAATGTTTCCAGTGGAACCGAAATTGCCAGTTCTTGCCAACTCTGAAGATAGACATTGGAAAAAATACCTTGTAAGCTATAAGCTTCTTTTGCTTCAACCATAAGATGTTATTTCTGTGCAGACTCAGCCCTAGCTATGCATGGGTTTCTCTTCCCATTATGTTTAGGGAAACTTTGAACCAAACCTGACATAGGAATCTCCAAGTCTTCTAGTTCCTGGAAGTCTTGGGAACGTGAGCAGCAGAGGAGAGAGACTATCAGTGTTCCCCCTAAGAAAAAAGTTGCTGCGTATCTTAGCCCTCATTACACACCAGAGATTCAACATTGCATGGAGGGGATGCTGACAGGTAAGATGAAAGAAAGATGTTAAGAGACAGTTTTCCTAGCACAAAAGCCATTGCTGCATCAGCAAGCTTCCCCGTGATCCTACTGGCAGCAGGTGCGTGGATTCTGCTGTTCCAAAAGTGGCTTTTTATCCATCCAAATACAAGGGACGTGGAAGCTATTTCTCCAATGACGTACCAGGATCCGACTACAAACAGAGTAGTCCCGAAGAAGAAACTGTACCAGCTAAGGTCTGAGACTCCATATGACAAAGAACAAAAATACACACCTGCTCACACGCATCAACATCAACTGCTATTGAGGGGAGATCTTCCATATGCTATTCTTAGATGCTGGGGACTATGGAGGCCTGCCAAAGAACAGATCCATTGTTCGGTGCCTTGCAGGGCTGCTCAGATAACAGATGTCTTACCGTAAGTAGCAGCGATCCCTTTGAAACAGAGAATACCCTCATGGAGATCTTGCAGCTTTCCAAGTCCCTTAAATTACTTCCAAGTGTATCTATACACAGTATAGCAGATTTTTTTTCTTTTTTTTTTTTTTTTTTTAATTAAGATATCCATCTGAGCCTTGCAGGAGATCTCAGTGCTGTCTGCTAGCAGTACAAAAACAGAAGTGTGACAAATAATTGTCATTAAAACATAAGGACTGTGAAAAACGTCAGTACCCTACAGTTTACATCCAAGGACATCCAGGCAGAAGCTCACGTGAGATGATCTGGCAATGACACTGCCCACTGCAGCAAACATTCAGTACAGTCATTTGGCTCTGCCAGGGTCTTCTCAGGGAGACCCCAGGGTGAGCAGAGGGACCCGCCAGGAGCCAGCAGCTCTCGCGAGCGAGGGGTGACATGAGACTGACGTGGCGTGGGCGTTGCCAGAAGCAAC
>NW_009260762.1:298276-300555 GCF_000687185.1 Egretta garzetta
GGCATCAGAAGAGCATGGCATGGCAGTTTGCGCGGCAGTTCACGCAGGCAGGGCAAGCAGGAGGGGCTCTGCAGCCCGCTTCCAGGTCTCCAGCCCAGGGAAGTGCTTTGGTCTCTGGCAACGTGGTGGGCGCTCGCCTCAGAGCTAAAACCACCGTTCCTACAGAGAAAGCCCCTGAGCCCTCCGATGCATCCACCCAGATGGATCTGGCAAGAAAGGAAACACCAGTACAGGCGGTGGGTTGCAGCAAGTGCCCAAACCCTTCTCCCAGTGATAAGGTCAGTACCTGCACAAGGTGCGCACAGATTGACGACCTGTTACACCAGGTGGCCGAACTTCAGGAAACAGTTGAAAGACTGCGCAGTATTAGAGGAGCTGAGGCAGAGATAGACAGGTGGTTTCAGAACCACGCTCCTGTGGCAGACTCCACTGAGAAGGAGGCATCTTGGACCCTGGTGACTCACAAAAGCAGGACTCCACATCAGCCTGCACCCTCTACCATCTCAACCAGAAACAGATATGAAGCCTTAACGGCTGAGGACACACATGAGCAAGGTCTGCAAAGTCCCCTGCAGGGGGAAACTGTACCAGCAACACATAGTGGACACCGTAAGAAGAAGCAACGAGTCCTTGTAGTGGGTGACTCCCTGTTGAAGGGTAGAGAGGGACCCATCTGCTGACCTGACAGGGAGTAATGTGAGGTATGCTGCCTTCCGGGAACCAAGGTTCGAGACGTGGCTGAGAGGATGCCACAACTCATCAGGAGAACGGACTACTATCCTCTACTACTATTTAATGTAGGAACAAACAATATGGAAAGCAGAAACCTGAGCAAAAATCAAAGAAAACGTTCGAGCCCTGGGGGTACAAGTGAAAAATCATTGGGGCCCAGCTTAATCTTTTCTTCCATCTTACCAGTTCGAGGGAAGGGGGCGGCCAGAAATAGGTGCATAATGTACATTAACTCCTGGCTACGCGGCTGGTGCCATTGCGAGGGTTTTGGCTTTTATGACAATGGGAAGTTCTTCGACGACTACAACCTGTTAGGGAGGGATGGGGTCCACCTCTCTAGGCGGGGCAGGGGAATCCTAGGCAGTAGGTTGGCAGACTTGGTACAGCGGGCTTTAAACTAAAGGACTTGGGGGGTGGGGTGCGCGGTCAGGTTGCAGTCGCATCCGATGGGGGAACAAGTGTGTCCGTTCAGAGCAGCAATAAATGTGCCATAGCTGCCTCACAACTTAAGAACCAAAAGACCAACTGCCCTAAAGGTGGGCTTGGCTGTGGCAGATCCTCTTTCATCCCTCCAGGGAAACCTACATGCTCAATTGCCTCGCTGAAATGCCTTAACAACAATGCGCGCAGCATGGGGAACAAGCAGGAAGAGCTAGAGTTCTGTATGTGGTTGCGGAACCGTGATCTCATCGCAATTATAGAGACATGGTGGGACAACACGCATGACTGGAACGCTGCCATCAATAGCTATGTGCTTTTCAGGAAAGACAGGCCTAGTAGTCGAGGCAGTGGAGTTGCTCTTTATGTAAAGGAGCAACTGGAATGTATAGAGCTCTACCCAGGAGTGGACGAAGAACAAGTTGAAAGCTTGTGGGTAAAAATTAAGGGGCAGGCCAGCATGGGTGATACTGTGGTGGGTGTTTACTATAGACCACCCAACCAGGACGAGGAAGTAGACGAGGCCTTCTATAGACAGCTAAAAGTAGCCTCGCAGTCACAGGCCCTGGTTCTCATGGGAGACTTCAACTATCCTGATATCAACTGGAAGGCAAGGTGCGCACAGTCCAGGAGGTTCCTGCACAACATCGACGATAACTTTTTGACCCAGGTGGTGGAGGAGCCAACAAGAAGTGGAGCGCTAGTGGACCTTGTGCTGGCAAATAAAGAAGAACAGGTTGAGGATGTGAAGGTAGAGGGCAGGCTTGGCTGCAGTGACCACGAGATGGTGGAGTTCCGGATTCTGAGAGGGGGAAGCAGAACAAGTAGGACTGCCACATTGGACTTCAGGAGAGCTAACTTAGGCCTCTTCAGGGACCTACTTGGAAGAATTCCATGGGCTATGGCTCTTGAAGGTAGAGGAGTCCAAGAGAGCTGGTTGCTATTTAAGCAACTCTTCCTCCATGCTCAGGATCGGTGCATCCCCATGAGTAGGAAATCAAGTAAATGAGGCAAGAGGCGTGCATGGATGAACAAGGAGCTTCTAGTAAAACTCAAAGAAAAGAGAAAGCTCCATGGAATGTGGAAAGAGGGTCAGGCCACTTGGGAGG
>NW_009260762.1:302125-336942 GCF_000687185.1 Egretta garzetta
GGACTAGACGATCTCCCGAGGTCCCTTCCAACCCTTGCGATTCTGTGATTCCATGATTCTTTCACAGTGCAGGAGCAACACAGTGGGTCACGAGGCCGGTGGGTGGCTGCAGGGCTGGTTTGGAGCTGCGGAGCCACCTCCCTGGTGGGACCCCTCCGAGCCCTGAGCGCTGCATGTGTGATCCCAGGGCTGCCATCCAGCTCTGCCCTTCTCTCTCACCCCTGCTCATCAGACACATCCACCACCGGCCAGCAGATCTACCGGTGGTGTGCAACTCGCTGCTTGCTCACAGGCCACCAGAATCACAGAATGCAAGGGTTGGAAGGGACCACCGGAGATCATCTAGTCCAACCCTCCTGCTAAAGCAGGTTTTCCAAGAGCATATTGCACAGGACATCATCCAGGCGGGCTTTGAATATCTCCAGAGAAGGAGACTCCACAACCCCCCTGGGCAGCCTGTTCCAGTGCTCTGAGAGCACCAGCTCACGAGGAACAGAAGAGCACGGTCAAAACTGCCACAGGGAGACTGAGGATACATACGGGAAAGCCGGAAACACAGGCCACCAGAATCACAGAATGCAAGGGTTGGAAGGGACCACCGGAGATCATCTAGTCCAACCCTCCTGCTAAAGCAGGTTCTCCAAGAGCATATTGCACAGGACATCATCCAGGCGGGCTTTGAATATCTCCAGAGAAGGAGACTCCACAACCCCCCTGGGCAGCCTGTTCCAGTGCTCTGAGAGCACCAGCTCAAGAGGAACAGAAGAGCACGGTCAATACTGCCACAGGGAGACTGAGGATACATACTGCAAACACAGAAGAGACCCTGAATTTTTACTTGCAGGTGTGGGCTAGTCAGTAGAACAAATGGCCTGTGTGATAATGTATTCCTGTCACTGTCCCCATAACCGGGATGATAGAATTAACTTTGCAAAGCTAAGTGAAGCACTAAAAAACATGCCTGCCTATACCTTCATCTGGTCCTGTGAAATAAACAGAGTTAAAAACCAAACCCAAACCATTCACAGAGCACAATCAGGTAAACCATAGCTGACTAGTCAAGGATGGCTGCTTGACAGAGGGGTAGCAGAAATAATCAAGCAGAAGCAGCAACCACATAGCCCTGAGCTGGTGCCAGCGCAACAGCCGACACACCGTGCCCATCCTCACACCGCTTCGTACCTTCCACTATGAGTAGTTTCACTGAAGCTGACGGGACTACCCGCAGAGCAAGGTGCTACCTACCATGCATAGCAGTCTTCTGCCTTGGGTGGGTAGGACACTCAGTTATATGCTCAAGTGACAGCTGCACTGGGGGTAGGATGTAGTAACAGACTGCTGAGTCAAGGAGAGGAGTTAAACCTGCCTCCCAACTCCATGCCAATCACACATTAGATCCAGAAGGCACTTAGCTCTTCCGTTAGAGTTTTTTTCCTCTTTCACGCTCTCCTGACCTCACGCCAAGAGAAGTTTTTTTGCAAGTCTGGGACAAAATTCTGACAAGATCTCTACTTGAGTATATTTTACAGATCAAAAGTGAGCTGTAAGAAATTATGCTCTGTATTTGGCTTTTTAAAAGAAAGCCAATTAAGGTTAGTGTTCCACAAAGGTATTTCCTTTACAGCCATTAAAATCAAAATGGCAACACATTAAACACATGGGAAGTCACAATGAAGCTTCCTGTAAGTTCTTATGAGAAAGTCTATAACATGTCATATAATTCAACAGTAACCTCCACATGGAATTCAAAACCAGCATTAGCTCTTAAAAGAGCCAAGCCCGATGAGAGCCTTAGAAAGCAGAAGCAAAACCTAATTTTAATAGCTTTTTTGGGGAAGAGCCCACAAACCTAGGATCTGGCTGCACTCCCCAGCACGCTGATGCTGCCTCTCCCACTTCTCTCTCTCTCTCATCAGTTTAAGAAAAGCCCTTAGGACCAGGATTGAGATATCTCTGGTACAACGAAGTGCTGCCACAGGAGAGCCCCAGATGTTAGCCGGGGATGTGCCCTGCCTCTGTTCAAACCCTGCACAGATGTGGAGGCCCTCAGCAGGCTGGAGGCTGAGCAGAGGTCCTCTTTGAGCCAGCCAGCTGAGGCAGGCAATGCCTTCTGCTTAAGGGGCCTAGGAAAGTCACGCAAAGGTTTTCCACCTTGTAAGCAGGCTGGTAGGCATCAACCACCCCCGTGTCACCGCAGAGAAGACCTACGAAGGGAGTGCATGCATCCACAGGCAGCAGAGGGGACAAGCGAGAGGGCTGGGCTCAGGGGAGCGCGCTACCTGGAAAGATGCATTTTATTTGTGGTGTCGGCCTCTCTGCTTGTCACAACATCTCTCCAACGGTCTGAATCGCTAAATGTCTGTCTCCATAGACCAAGCCCCAGCGCAGAGACACATCCAGCCCCAAGGGCAGCACGAGATCCATTTGTTTAAAGCAACAGCCAGGGCTAGGATCTGCCCTATAATTTATTTTCCCTCCAGCTTCCTCATTACACACCTGTGGCCAGTTAAACTAATTACAGGCCTTCCCCCTCCCTCTTCCTCCCAGCATCCGGGAATTTGGACCATAGCAGCGTCAAATAAATCTTGCCTCTGCCTCAGCAGCAGATGGCTGGATGCAGTGTCCCCCCCATGCCTCCCTCCTCCCGGAGGCAGCTGCTCTCGGGGGCTGCAGACGAGCCCACAGGGTGGCAGAAGCCCCTGCATGGCCCAGGCCCTCCTCCTCCTCCATCTGCCAGGGAGCCACATGAGCCAGCCGTGCAGACAGCCAGGCATTTGGAAGGCGGCTTCCCAGGCTTTCCGCCCCACGCGTCACGGGGAAGCACTGCAAACCTCACGCCTGCTCGCAGGCAGCTCTGGCAAAACTTCCAGCCCCGTTTCTGGGAAGTTGCAAATATTTCACCCACGGTGTTCCCCAGCAGAGCTGCCAGGGGGTCAGAAGAGGGAATGGTGGCTTGGAGAAACAGGAGTGCTGAGGCAACCATAAGCAAACCCCCAGGACTCCCCTGCTGCTCCCTGTCCAAAGCCATCTTCCTCCCTGGCAGTCCAAGGCTGTTTAGCTTGGTCCGCACTAACATCAAATGGCAGCATCATGCCCAGCCTTGCTTTCTGAGGAAGAGGAAGGAGGGGAACACAGAGGCAGCCAAGCAGGCTGCTGGTTCAGAGAGCCTGGCTGCCTCAGGACAGGGTGGGTGAGAAGAAAAAGACGGTCCTGAGCAGACACTGCGCAGCGAAGCTGGCCAAGCTCCTTGTGCGATCTTGCCTCCGGCTGCTCACCTGAGCATGGACACCGGCCCCCTGGGGTGCACCTCACACACCTCGGCACCCACGGAGAGTTACAGGCTGGTAAGAGCCCCTGCTCTCCCAGCTCTCCTCACCCTTCTCAACATACTGTGGTTTTTGTCCAGCACCACCTCACAGAGTTGCTCAACAGCACAAGGACCTCAGCTCTTGTACGAAGAGGAAGGGACACCAATGGGGCTCTGGAAGAAAAGCTTGAAAATACAACTTCAGAAAAGCCCAACTACTTCAGAGCCAAAGATGTATTTAGGCCTTACATTGCCCAGTGGAAAAGGAAAAGATTCAGGCATGCAGATGCCTCAGAAAAATCAAACTTCAGAAACCAGGGGGGAAAGAAAAAAAAAATATTATTAGCAGTAGATACTATTCAAAATCACATTAGCAGTGCAGAGGCAAAGATGATCCTTTGGAAACCAGGCGACTGATTCAGCCAGCCCCAAGCACAGCAGTGTGTCTGCGGGGGAACGGCCGCCCCTGCGCTGCCCGCAGCCGCACGCCCCGAGCATCGAGTGGTGCTGGGGAAAACCCAGCAATGCAAAAATCTCCACCTTGGCATCCACCTCCGGGTGGAGAAGGAGCAGGAGAAGAGAGTGAGAAAGAGGAAAAAACCTAAGAGTTTAGGGAAAATAGGGGAAAGAAATGATACGACACAGCTTGGTCTTAAATGTAATGTCATTTTTCCCCTTCCTCCCTCTACGTCGTAAGCACACACTGCCAAACAAAAATGAAATTGCTGATCAGCGTCTCAAGGCCTTTCTGTCAGTTGTTATCACAGGATTGTTTGCACTGGAGGCAGAATAAGGGGCACAACACAGCAGACACGCACTTTGGCCTCCCTCCGGGCTAAGCAACAACTGAAGAACAAAATCCAAAAGGCACACTCAAAAACCAGATAATACACAAATTCTGGATTTATCACTAATTAGGATTTTATCTTCTGCTGTGATTCTTGAAGAGACTCAAAAACAACCACAACAAAAAAAAGCTCTGTTATTTCTGCTCTGACTACCCTACATGTTCATGTAGTCTCTGCACCACGGGGCTTATTAGAAAAGGTTGCCCAAAGCCAAGCTAATACTTTGTCACCCTGAAGGTCTGCAGGACAGATGCAGTGATTAGGAAAAAAAAAAAAAACAATAATAGCAACTTTTCAGTTCAGTATATGCTGGCTGAATGTTTTTCCTCAACAGTTACAATATGCACCCATGAGTCAGGATGTGTAGGGATTATCCTCAACTTTTTTACCACGGATGCTGTCTGAAAGGATCAAGCTGCTTTGCTACTCTGCAGCTCTCCTGGTTCATTGCAACAAGACAGTAAACACTACTTACCAAGATCAGAAAATGTTAACACGTTCTGAAATCCCCTAGGGTCATTTAGAGGACAAAAAAATAGTGTTGAGAACCAGGACTTGGGGCAGTTTCTTTAGGCACCACTCACCAGATTTAAAAAAGAACCTCAATAAATTGTATAATGCAGTTTTTCAACGATCTAGTCCCTTTTTAGCCACCTACACCAAATCGCAGCATTTGGAAAAGAGAAGGAAGAGAGAACAAGAGAACTTCAAATCCTGGCGCTGAAATCCTGAAATAAAGAATGAAAGCCCAAACCCTTCTTAAAAAATGTTTCCTTCATATGTCACATTTCCATACTTGCTACTTGGGAAAGGTTCCTTAGATGAACTTTAAGCAATCTCTGTCAATCATTCACTAGAAGAGATAAGAGTATCTTGAATCATCTTTCTGCAAGTTGAAGACAGTCTGTCTCATATTTCTGAACAACATTTTAAACTAAATTTACAAGAACTGTCTCGGAAACAAGTAACATCTCACACTAATGTAGGTTTAACAAATTCAGAGTCAACAAAAACTTCTTTATATAAATTTTGTGGGCTGAAGGTTGTTAATGACTTTCTAAAAAGTTTTGGAGGAGAAAGGAAGTTTTAACACAAGAAAATCCAAAACTTAAACCTGCAAATCTTGTGAGAACTACCCTAATGTTTAATAAACTGTGCACTTAGAAAAGTATCAATAAGTCAACGACACAGTGTGAACCTCAAATAAATCAGCTATTGATTTCAAGACCATTCAATTCAGGCAAAGCAAACAAAAAAGTTATTGCAGCTGAAAGTCACCTATCTTTATTCCACAGGCACTGGGACTTTTGAAGGTCATGTATGCATGGGGGAGAAGTTCTGTTCAAGTTACAAAGGAGCTGGGGAACAGTTTGAGGCACTTCAGTCTAAATACCAGAGCCCTGCAAGGCAGACTCAGGCCAGGCGAAGCATCAGCTTTGCCAAATACTGTTACGGTTCAGGCAGACTTTTGTTTCAGTTCCTGATCAGAGCGCCTTATCCTTCACAACCTGAATCCAGCCTTCTTTCAATGCTTCACCACAGCCATTTTGATGAAGCGGAAAATCTGCTACCTTGACTAACTGAAGAGAACATGGACAGCATCTGTATTATCCATGCCTGTTTAAAACCTTCTCTGTTCTTCATTAAGATGTTTAGGGTATGTTGTTCTGCCTCACTAAACACCTCCCCAGACAGATGCAAGACAAGTTTCCTCTCATGCTTCCCATGCTCAGATGCCTGAGATTTGAGTCTACCCTGAAGACCTCATGAGTGGCCATGGAAAACAAGATTCAGGATAAAATGCTCTGACCAGCAAAAAGCCGCCCACATCATTACTCCTTCCCCGAGATACAAGTGTCTGAGTGTAAAGCTGGGAAACCAGATGTGGCTGAGTCTTCCCTGAGCCCCAGCCAGACCCACCCTATAGCGCTGCGCTGTGCTCTAACCCGTGCCCATGCTGGTATGAAAGAGCATCAAAACAGTTTAAAATGAAGATCAGCAATGCTGTTCCAGGGCAGCTAGGAAAAACATGAATTCCAGCAACAGAAAGAAAGCAGAAGCCTCAGAAATTATGTTTAAATCCATCATCACTCTCACCCCGCAACCCCCAGTGATGCACACAGAGCCTGGAACACAGATCTACCAAACTGCTATCAACATGCCAGGTGCCAGTCAACGTGACTTTTCAACATTTAAGCTCATACGCACTTAGACTTCCAGTAGAGTAAGTTTCTATCATTCACCGTTGCCTCAGTGTAAGTGCTAAATAAAAAAGAACTTAATAAGCTGTAAGCAGGGGGAGTTAATATATGCAGATCTGACTGCACAGCCTTAGCAAGCAGGAATAGCAGAGGATTTTTAGCTACCTGAAAGAAACAGAATTATTGTGAAGGAACTGAACTCTTAGCGTCTTCCTTCCACAAAATTATTCATCTGGTTTTGCTCAAGAGCTCAACTACTTTAACTGGGCTATGTAATTGCAATGGCTCGTGCCAGCTGCCCGCTCCCACCCTACCATCTCTGCTTCCCAGCCAGGCTACGGATCCAGCATCTGCAGCAGGCTCCTGCGACGCGCAGCCCTCCCCAGCGAGCGGGCGGCCACGGATGTCCACGCAGCCTTACCAGGGAGCTTACGTTACCGGGTACAATGTAAAAGCAGCCCTTCCAAATAGAGACAGCTGTGGTGTGGTTTCGAGAGTGTCAGATAACAGACAAAAATATACGCGAAAAGCTGATTTAAAATCAGGAGAAAAAACTTCTATGAAGATACAGGGCAGCATTATTTGGTTTAACATGAAATTCTACTTCATTAACCCTATTAGAGGCCTCTGTGTAAAGGCACAGTAGGACCCTGGTGAATCGGGTCCTCTATTTACACCCGTTACACGAGAACATAACATTTGAGCACGGAGGAGGGCAGGGTCGCGATGGCAATGTCACACCACAAAATAAGTGGAGGCAGATCTAGTTAAATCAAGTGACAGACTAGCGTAAGAGCTCCTATGAGAAAATTCTTGTCCCTTAACTAAAACAAGCGAGTAAATAGAAAAAAAAGGGCACAGGAAGAGGCTCTTCGGACCATCAGAGATGAAAACCAAGCAAACTATCAAACACAGATAGGGAACGTTAGGAGAAGAAACCCACTTATGCTGGCATACCAAATAAGAAAAGAGACAAAGTCAGCTGAAATACCCTGAGAGGTGTGGTTGGTGGCTGAAGGTATACAGGACCAGGGATGAATCAGGAGATGGATTTGCTGCCTGACTCCACACTGAAGCCCGGTATGACCGTGAGCAAGGTACTTCATTTCTGTGCCAGGGCATCCTTCCCCAGCCCTGGCAGCCGAAACCATACACATTTTGAGTCAGTTCTTGCCTCAAACGGCATGAGAGTGCATTTCCTAGGATACCACAGGACTCCTGTAATAAAAATACTTCTAAATATGTATTTGCCTTTTACTGATATAAACTGGTATCTATGGTCTGGCTCTCACTTTGCATTTCCTTTAGAAATATAGGAGTTATTTTTCCACCCAGGAAAAAGAAAACACATAGTGAGTCACTAGGAAGGGGATGAGTCAGTCTGCTTCAGATGCTCATGCCTTGAGATGATAAATGACAAACCCCACTGCAGCCTGAACCCCGGAGTCTCCTCCTCACACCCGCGCAGCCTGCGGCGACGGAGGCCAGATCCTGCGGGGCTGACGGAGCCGTCACCTCCCACCACAGCCTGGGGACCGGGAACAGCTCTCACCTCTGGGAGCTGACTCCAGCACCTGCAGGGATGGAGCCCACGAGTGAAATCATGCAGGGATCAAGTTACGTGGGAAAAGGAATAGTGAATTTGAAATTTTGATGGACAAAATCAGTATTTCCATTAGGAGGACCAATACACCTGGAGTGGAGTTACTGAGTTACGAAAAGACATTTTGCTAGTTTCTAACAAGAAAAAAGCGGCACATATCACTGCATCCTAACAAAGTTTGATTAAAAAAAACAACACAGAATAACAATTAGATTGTCTCTGTCTTATACAGAGAACTCTCTGCCTGAAGTTTTTCAAATTAAATTTCACTTTGTGAAAGTGCTTCAAAGCTCTGCGCTCCCGTGACCAAAAGTAACCAGTGATGCTTTGTTTAAAACACAAGGGATGAGTAATTTGCAGTACCATGCTTAAAACACACTTAGCCTAAATTACTAGCAAAAGATTGAAGAGATGAACAGCAACTAGAAAAAAAAGAAAAAAACCACAAGCAAGCTTTGCTATTTGCCATGGTATTTCACACATCTGACCTTTTCCAAGTTCTACCACACTAACCAGGCCTTATTTTGGCACGACAGTGGCAATAAGCAGTCTTCTCTTACAGCTCCATACAGATACCAAAAAAGGTCTATATATCTGCTATATAGTCTACGATCAGAGAGACAGCTGCAAGGTCAAGGTAACGCAGAGAGAGACGTGTGCTCGCAAGATGATGATCAGCTTGCAGAAGCCCCAGCTGCACAGCAGAGCAGCGCTGCCCTACGTGGCCTCCAGGCAGGAAGAGGTGGTGGACCCCGCTCCAAACTGCTTTCACAGAAGTCAGATCTACCAAAGAGTAACATCTTCTTTTAGGTTAGCTCACTTTAATAAGGTTGAACAAAACCAGTGAGTTAAACTGACTTTCTTAGACTTTCCCTGCTTCGGAAGAATAGTGGTTAATGTTACAGTTTGTTTTACCTTGTTCAACTCAACAACCAATTTTAAGAGTATAATGCTTTTATACAGCAGCTAATGTCTCATGGGCACATCCTACTGGGAAGTTATGTGCTGTTATTATAGCAATGACCCTTGGATCAGGCTGCTGGACAAGGAGAGACTTCTGACTGACTTTAATTGGAACAGCCTGCAAGAAAAGACTCAGCACAGCACCTGAATGCTCAACCATAGCCAGTAGCTTGAACTGGTTTTGGCCACAGATGCAGCCAAGTGCTCGTTTAGCTAACTTTATTAGGGAATGGCAGTGGTTCTTTATCACAGGAGAGACTGAGAGTGAAAACCTGCTGTCAGAAACATAGCAAGATCTTTGGGATTTTTTTTCCACATTTTCAGGATGTGCTTTAGTCTATGCCCACCTCCTGCCCTACATCTGGAGGACAGAATCATAGAATGTTTTGGGTTGGAAGGGACCCCTAGAGGTCATCTACTCCAACCCCCCCGCAGGAGCAGGGACACCGCTAACTAGATCAGGCTGCTAGGATCCTCAGAAGAATCTGTGATTTGACCAAAGAAACCCATTAGCAACATCACCATGGAATTATACTGCTATTTTGTGATATTTTAGGCTTTTGGAATGAGCAAACTGGGTAAAGTTCTCAAAAAAACTACAACACTGTATGAAAGACCCAAGAAAAGACACAGCTATCACTTATTATTGTGTTACGTATTTTGTGGCATACAGATCTAAGACATGGTTTCCATCAGCCTTTGGGGTACGGAACTGAACTATCTAATTGTGTTTTCTCTTCAGGCACATAGAATGTGAAACAAAACAAGAGAGATCCAAAATTCAGTGTTATCTTTCAAGGTATAACTCATATATTTGTCAGGTAGAATAAAGTGATCATGAATTTCACAGGGCTTGAGTGGGTTTTTTTTTCTTGAAGGCATAACTCACAGGTTAGTTACTATAGGGAATTGCGTTCAGGACAGATCATTGTTTCTTGCTACTGCAGATAACCATATTGTTTATCTTATAAAAGATGCCATACAATGCCAAACTTTAAAATATTTTTTTTCTTCTTTCTTCACAAAAGCTCTTCTGGTGGTTCTACGTTTATTCATACCCAACGTACATGTGTTTGTCCATCCTTTTTAACTCTAATCAATCTCCCTTGTCATGCTTGCGGACAGCAGCCTCCTCTCCCTGGGGTGAGGCACTTACAGACAACACTGAAGGAAAGACCTGGGCGCTTCATAGCAAAGAGCTCTATGCCTTTCCAACAAGCATACAAGTGGAATCAGGTATCAGTCCCCTCAGGAGGCTCGAAGCTTGGGGACCCATAAAGCAGTCCTAGAGCAGCTGCTTCACCTAGTGCTTTTGACTTGAGAAAGATGGTGCAGAAGGTTCCTTTTGCAGCCAGATGCCAAGCTTTGGAAACCACCCTCCCTCTCTACACTGAGAAAAACCCGACATTTTTTCATATAGATACGCATGGTCTGGTATTTTGGGACTCCACTTCCACGAGGCACACTCTTGGTGCAAACAATACATGCAAGTTTTGAATAGAAGAACCCACTTTCTTTGAGCCATAGCTTTAGTACTTGGTTTCTGCAAACAGTTCTCTGCCACAAGTTGATAACTGGAAACAAAGCCAGCTGACCTCCCACCCCACTGAATACACTCGGCAACTTGCAGGTACGTGACTCAAATTCCTTGTTTTCTACCATGCTACAGAATGCATGTGTTGGGAACTGTTGGGGCACTCATTAATAATTAGCTAAGGGAAGGAGGAGGGAACATAGCCTTTTTCGTTATGCATTTCATTATACATTTTGGTCTTTATTCATATACTGGTCAATGAATTATTGTTTAAAAAAATCAGAATTTAAATCTCTTCATACTGCTATCAGGGTATTGATTCACCTACACATCTATTACCTATTTACAAGGAGATATACAGCAGATCTGAAAGAATGAAGCTTTGTTTGACAAACAGGTCTCTCAGCTGCTCCCTCAAGGTTTCATTGACTTTCATAGCGTACACTTCACATTGAAATTCAGCCTTGAAGACTTTAATTGTGACTGGTGTTTCATTGCCCTTCAGGTGTTCTACAGTCAACCCTGATGAAATCTGTTATTTGCTTTACTACAAACAGCAAAGCCTACCATGAGTAGGGTTGGGTTTGAGGTTTTTTTTTTTTTTAACTATTCAGTGCTCTCAAGGGTGCATACCTGGTCGCACACCTTTGAACTCACCTTGCTCTTCTACCTACACAGCTTTATCTTAGACACTTCAGTTTGCTCAAATTCATACAGCCAAAGATTGTGCCTTATCACCACAGGCCTCCAAAGTCTCCTCGGTGAATGAGCTTTTCCCACATGGCTTTTCCCCGTGATAAGAGACATTACAGATTCCACATTCTGGGTCCAACATCTACCGCTGCTGCTGTAAGCAGAGGTACAAGCAAGTACCTCTGGCTGGCTGGCTCTGCTCCTTGCCATGAAGCCTTTCTTCATTTACTCCTGACAAGCGATCTGGCCAGTATAAATATACCAAGCCGTGAACCACTTCAGCACCTTTTTCAGCAATCACTCTGTTTGGGGATATTACTATCACATTTTCCTTCTCCTCTCCTCCCACACCATTTCCTGCTTCTTTGTGCTTTATTCAGATTTTCTACTGCCTCTTTTTCTGGGACTGGGAGAGGAGGTCCTGTTTAGTTTGGCTCATTCCTCTTCTTTCACCCCACATCCACATAGTCATCGCTTATCTGTACTTAAGATTTGCACATCTGAAAACTATTTACTGTAACTATAATTCCTACAATACTGGCTTAAAAAAAGAACTATGCCAGCAGCCTTTTCTGCTTTGTAGCATTTGAAATCTACTCTTCATTTCAGCATTAAATCTCTACCCTAACAAATCATATATTAGCTGTTGGTTTCCCCACTACCTTTCAGGGTTTCAATTTTCATTACATTTTTACCTTCAACATTTTCACTTGCTGCAACCCCTGTCTACGAAAGGATTAACAAATGTGCCTTGGAGAGATGGTCTAAGTTTTTGGAAGTGGTCAGTCTGGTTCCTGCTTCTCTGTGTGCGGAAATTGCTTTCTGGAAACTTTTGTACGCAAAGGGCATTCCAGTACCTGTGGCTGATACCCATTCCACTGCCCACCTCACTCTGAGGGTCAGGGCTGAGCTTCAGCGCCTCACTTCTGTTACCCATAACTAAACAGTCTAGGTCTGGGAATAACAACAGCCTGTACAAAGTTGTACTGATCTGGTCATCTGCCCTGGAATATAATCATATTTGAAATGTAGCTCAACACCATAAGCTCTTCATCTCTTCTCCATCTCTACTGGTTTTTTTTGTGTGGAAAGCATAAAGATACTCTCTCTACATGGTAACCACCTCATTTCTCCAAACAGATAATACAAAATAGATTTATTTTTTTTTTTAATTTATATCTCTTTACCAGGTCCTAGCCACCAACATTTAACTTCTCCAAGAATTAAACTTTTTTTTTTTTTCTTAAATCACCTGCACAACTTTTTAGTGCAGCTACATGTTATTGCTCTAAAATCCAACTTTCTATGCTTTTCCTTTAGAGAACATTTTCTAGGATAGAATCACAGAGTCACAGAATCGTTTAGGTTGAAAAATACCTTTCAGATCATCAAGTCCAACCCTTAACCTAACCCTGCCATCCCACCACTAAACCATGTCCCTAAGCACCTCGTCTACCCGTCTTTTAAATACCTCCAGGGATGGGGACTTCACCACTTCCCTGAGTAGCCTGTTCCAATGCTTACAGAATCACAGAATTGGATCCTGGCATCTATCTGGCATCACCAGTTTTGCTAAGGCAGGGTCAACCACATTGGCCCTCTGTCTGGGAGAAGGGTGACACATGTTTCTGAGCAAGAAAGGCCATACGATACCTGCCACAAGGTGACCATGGACAAAGACCTATTAAATTTAAGGCTCAAAACAGAACCTCAATTCTTAGGAGCATAAAGCTTTACATGAAGGGTCTGCCTTCAAAATTCCCTTCTCCCATTCACCATTCCCACTTACATCCATGACAACAGTAGAAAACTGCAAAGAAAAAAATATTTGTGGAAAACTGAGGTTCCTTGCTTCAGTACCACGTTGTTCCTGCAGTGTGGAAGAAAGGACAAAGGGTGCCAACGGCAGTGAATTTCAGGTTTTTCCATACGCAGTCCTTGAGGTTTTCCAGTGAGAATGCAGTCCCTTAAGAAGTTTCTAACAGAACGTACAAACTTGCTTACTTTAAATCGCTTTTTAGGCTCTTTTGAAGTTGCCTGGAGCTCCAGGGAACCACAAATGCAACCCTGGAAAGTACTGTGCATGAACAGCTATTACCAGAGACTGCTGTAGATCCCACATGGTGTTGATACACTCGTCAATTGAACTCAGATATTGTCAAATTACATCAAAGCCAAAAATCACACAATAGAAACTTAAGGGATAAAAAGGATGACTTAGAACTGGTCACTGTGATCACATACCCAGGGAGAGGGGTGGGGAAACAACAGAAGAGGAAATTCCTAATTACAACAGGGGCAATACAAATTAAGCTTCCAACTCATTACGCTATATTCAAATAACCTCCTAAACTTCATCGTAAGCACTAGATGCAGCAGGAAAAGCACGGCATGTTGAAACAACGTGTTTATAAAGGGAACGCCCTCATTTGCCAACCAACACTTCATGCTCATTGTCACAAATTAGCACTAATGCCTCGCATCCCCTCAGCCAACATAAAGCACATGCTGAATCTATTTTAGTGTTGTTCACTTATATTAGATACAGAAGTTACATGCACAATTCACCAATAAAATTAACATGGATTACATTCTAGTCCTTCATCTCAACATCATTCAGTGTCATCTATTTTACATCAATTTAGAAGAGGTTTCAGGTTTCCTGCTAACAAAATAAACCAAAAACACATCAGGGCACTGCATGTAAGTGCAAAATGTACCGATAGCCGCAAATGTTTCCAGCATGAGGCCCTCAAACAGTAATCCTGGAAGTATTCAGCAGTTTAAACTACTCATCTTACAGCCTCCTAGGCCTACTGTCAGGCAGCGCTGAATGGGGCCCAGGCACCAAAACGAATGCTGCTCCAACGATTCAAACCCAACCTCTCCCCTGTCTGCAACAAAACAGGCAAGGAGGCATCTCGCACTTTAACTGCTTGGCTTACAGCGGAGTCCTGAATTCACGCTGGCATGCTTTCTTCAGGGGTTGGGGTCAAATTAGGTCCCACTCTGCTCCCAGGTTTCCCACTGCATAGAGACCCTACGCTAACCACCCCTATACCCTGCAGCACATGTAGGCAGCAAAGGATGCAGGATAAGCGGGCGGGTTGAGAAGCGCTCGGCATGGACCAGGATGACTCAGTGGGTGATCTTTAAGACTCATGTAGGTAGACGAGTAAACAGGGGTGCCTGGGGAGGAGGACTGGTTGTCACCCCAGAGCAGCGGATTTTGTATTAAGTAAATAATGTATAAGAATACCATTCGGTTAGAGGTCTAAGAACTCATTAGCATTTTGTAAATATTTTACATACAAAATTCTCTGAGTTCTCAGATGATGGGCCACATTCCAATCTCAGTGTCTCAGTCGTGGAGTCTGAAAAGTGTAATCAAGCCAGGCTAATGACAGTAAACAGGGAAGCAAAAGGCAGATCCCAAAACTGAGCTGCCAAGCACTTTGAACTTTCCCATAGAAAACTGGCAATTTCAGATGCTGTAGGTCAGCCAGCTGATAATGATCCTATAAAGCCATGCTATGAAAAAAGATTGTTGTGGTTCAGTGGCAAAACCATGAGAAAACTTTGAGTTGTTCTTAAATAGAGTTTATCAGAATTTCGAAAAAAAAAGGCTTTTAAGTTTTTTCCTCTCATTTTGCTGAATTTTTTAAACACAAAGTAGATATGTAAGCAAGAAACTATTAAACTGTCCATTGAAGATAGTGACTAAAGGTGCTGGAGGGAAATGGCGTAGCCACCATGACATAAATAAAGCCACTTTGGCTGACCCTCTTGGCCAAGTAGGACAGCTTTGCAAGATGGAGAGGACACCACTCCTGAGCAACCCTACGCTCAGTGCCATGGGCTCACTTATGAAAAATGAGGAGTCAAGTTTAATTCCACTACCTCATTGGGAGCCACCTGAGGAACACTAATTCCTCATCTCAAATGGGGTAAAACCAGACAAGGACTCTCCATTTCCTTAAGGAAGCAAACTAGTTTGTGGGTTGTCAGAAAGCATGGAGCTCGCAAATCTAACCTGGTGAGAAGGAAGAAAGATGTTCCCAAAGCCTGCCCTATGTATGCTGTTCAGATATTTTTATGTATTCAGATAAAACTCCTAGCTGAATTTGGAAATAGTTTATAGGGAACCCAAAGCTGCCTTTGACAGGGTAACTTTTCACCCTTCAAGGAAGTTTTACCCATACCTACTCCTGTGATAAAACCGCTGGTGGGTGGCTGAGCGATAGCTGGCTTCTATGGAAAGCAAGGCCAGAGAGAGTGAAGGGAATACAAACATGGGTTCAGGGAAAAGGACAAAGAACAGAAAAGCAACAGATGCTTTGAAAACAATCTAGTTTGCAGCAGGAGATAGAAAAAAGGAAAGATTCAGGAAGGAATAGGTCACTATGAAAAGTTGAATAACGACAGAAAAAGGTTGGTTAAAAAAATTTTAATGGAAACTCTCCTAACAATAACAAAGGAAGTTGAATGGCAATGCTGAAGTGTTTTATAGAGAGAAATAGTTTAGTGATTAAATAAAACAAAACACCAAAGGCAAAGGATTTGACTCAGTGTGGAGTCATGCCTGACCGAAAATGTTTAATTGAGACTCTGGGGCTAGTTCAAAGCCACCAGAGACAGTTTTAACCAAAACCCTCTAAGTATTCCTAGAACGACCAAAAAATGAGATGTTGTTAGGGGCATGTTGGAGGTGCAGAGAGCTTACACTGAGCTTGGAGTAAAAAAAATTAAGTAAGAATAAAAGAAAACCCTTTTCATTTCATCTGTGTCCACATAACGAAGCATTCCCTGGAAGCCTCTGCTTGACAGGAAAACCTAAAGCAGCTCAGACCGACACAGATCCTCTTGGCTTTCAGCACGCTCTATGCCTGAGGGACATGTAAAGGTGACCTAGAACCAACACAGTTTCAGCACCAAGTCCACAAGCTTCTGTACTTCATAAAAAATAGGAAATCTTGGATTTATGCAATTACATCATCTCATCCTTGCTGCAACAGCTTCCAAAACACAGGAGCGGTGATAAAATTTGGATGGCTAATGAAGAAAAAACACTTTCCGAGCTCTTTGGATCCTGCCAAAAAAAGACACATCCGTTATTACCAAATGTTTCATTCTTTGCAGTTTCTAAACAGACGCGCCTCTTCACCGTACTGATCTTTAACTGGCTCTGTTACAGTCCACTCAAGACTGACTTACTGGAAAGGGAAAATAGAAGGAAGAAACTTATTAAAAGCAGACAGTAAATCTGCTTCTTGCTGAAACTCATCAGCTCTGACGGAGTCAGGGTAGGGCCACACCGACAGCTCACCAAAAGCTCCCTCCATCTGCGACTGTGCACCCCAACCTAAGCGCCTGTTCACACCCGCGCCTCCCCAGAAGCTCACCGCCCCACACTGACCTACTGGCCCAAGGCACTAAACTCACTACCAACCACTTGAGACGCATGCGTGCACACACACATACAACCCACCCCCCAAAAAACCCAAGTTTTCTGATGAATTGCCTCATCAAACAGGCAAGTGCCAGGGCTAGCGGAGCGGGAGCAGATAGGACCAGGGCAAAGCCAGCTGTATGCAGGTGACAGGCAGTGGATGACACACAGAAAACTAATGTAAGAAAGAGTTCAAGCGAATGAAGAGGTTCCCTCTTCAGACGTGCATTTAACTGCTTTACCCTCAATTCTTTCTGCAGCTTTCCCCTACGCCCTCCACTTCTGACCTCCCAACGGTCCCGTTCTGTCCGTCCTCACCTCCCGGCTGTCACATTGCACGCCTGCACTGCAGCACCTGTAGTACAACACGCAGGTGAGGGAAGGCAGGAAGATGATGACACGATGAGTGTTTTTCCCTGTGTCCAAGAAGGACAGAAGACTCCAATCTCCCCTTCAGCTCTGCCAATGACTTGGTTTTGAAAGCTCTGTCTGTAAGGGTGGCTTAAAGGTGTAACTTACAGTTACAGCCGTGTCTGTAAGCAGGTTTCTAAAAACTTTCTCTGCATTGGCTTTTCCTCACTGTATTAACCATAAGCACATTAGCTCTATGCAATGATGCAGTAGCAGCTAAAAATGACTATATCCTACCAAAGCTGCCATCCTCTCAAGGCTAACAAATCCTGCCCAGCCTCCCTCCCTGAGAGAGGGTAGCACGTCCTTACTCACAAATGCTACAACTTCAAACACAGGCAAAGCCACCGTCTTCAAACATTCATCTTTTAACTCCAGAGCAATGTTTCTCTTTTGCCAGAGTTCTCTGTGTCACTTGCACTTTTTTATTCTTCCCAAAGTCTCTTCTCATAATGCTTACAAGTACACAAACAGCTTCACCTTCATCTTCAATGAGTCTTTTAAGCCTCAAAGACTGGAGGTTTTCAGTACTATGCTATATTTTGCACTTGAAGTTACAGTATGCAACAAAAAAAACCCACTTTAAAACAAGACCCTTCAGTCTGACCCTCAAGCTTGAAACAAAGTGACCTTTAGGCTTTGATCCTCAATCCCAACTCGCAAGTCAGCTTTGGAACTGGATCTAAAATGATCAAGGACCAATCTCTAAATCAATTTCAAACATGACCCAAATTGTCAGTCTCGCATTAAGATCTGCTCTGCAGAGATTAACGCTGTATAAATTGACATAAATTTAAATCCTCTTTCCTGAGATCTAACTTTTTACAGCCAGACCACTTGAGAAACTTTCCACTTAAACTCCAGTTAAGGTTTGGCTTCGCTAGAGCTCCAAGCTCCAGACTAAGCTCTCTGATGCCATAAAATCTGTCTCTTTCAGACTAACATAAATCAGGAGAACTTTTTTGGTACCATACGAAGGTAAACCAAGAAGCATTTGTTTTTCACGTCAGTGATGTATCTTTCCTCTTCTTGCCTCCCTTCAAGACAAGAGAACTGAGAACCCCGGTAGCCTGCAGCTTCCTTCTAGCGTGACCCCCTGTGCTACTGCTGTTCTACAGCAATGCAGTGAAGATCAAAATAAAAATATTAAAACAAACCTCACTTTTCAGTCAGTCTTGCCAGAAAAGTCCTAAGAAACTCTCTGATGGCTTCTTTCTGACCAGCCTGTCAAGTAATTACTTACGCTTCCCAGTCTTGGACACAGGTGGAAGTGTCTTCCTTAAGATATTGCCCCTGAAAAAGGTACTTCAGTAAAAATAAAAGGGAAAAGCAGTCAAGCTCAAGACTGAAATTACAGCCAAGAATAACTGGTGGTAAAACACAAACACTAACAATATTAATCAAAAATGCATCACAAAAATACAATCTTTAGCAGTAGAAAGTGGCATACTAAATTGCTCATAAGACAAGTTTAATAAATTCCTGTCTTAATGGAATTGAGCAACACATAATTGAGAATTAGGGGAACTTGTCCTTATAACTGGAGATAAACTGCTCTCGCTTGTGCCTGTTACCTCCCAATTTAATTTGAAGTATTTGTTAGCACTGATAACCCAATTCTAAAGTGGTGACTGGCAGAGTGAAATGCACCTGATGAACAGGCAACACCGCAAAAGAATATTCATTTGCAAATTAACTCGGATACACGGCAAAAGGATAAAAATGTATATTAATAATGATAATTTTACTTCTCTGCTTATTATTCCAGTGCAGACCGTGGAATCTGTTGCCAGTCAGGTTGACCCTTCCTGGCTGAAGCCATGTATGTTTCTTCTGCTCAATCCTTTGGAATTACACTCCTCTCCCTCCAAAAGAACCTTCTGCACAGCCAACAGTGAGGAAGTCCCAGTGAGCATCAGCTCTCATTGTCCATACTTGCAAAAATGCTTGTCTTGCCTTAACATCAAGCTGCGGGCAATGGGCCAGCACACTTCCTACATGCATCCACGGGTTCCAGTGGTGATCTTTATTTAATGAAAGCATTTATTTTAATATGATTGAGTTCAGTAATCTCTTTTTAATTATACTTAAATTCTGACTCAAAGAACTACCTGGTGACACATTTCTCCTCAGTACTATTGCCCACTAATGGGAGCATTTGAAAATCCAACATTTTTAAAGCAGGATCTAAAAATCCAATTAGGCACGTGCTTTGATAAGGTTTTGCCTACTTCACCACCAGTTCCAGCTCAAGAGGCGTACCGACATTAGCTGTGAAGAACAGCCCAGCATGGAGTTGCATGCTGGTGTAGTTTGCATGCCAGCATCACCAGAGCCAGGAAACCAGACAAAGAGGGCAGCAGGTTTGCGGCAGAAGAAGAGAAAGCAAAAAAAGCCTGGACCTTCAATGTACTTGCACGTCACCAGCTAACACTGCCAGGGACCGCATGCTTGGAAAGTCAGTCCTGCCCCCCTACAAACACGTGCCAGGCTACGTGTATCCATTTAGCAGAAAGTAACTAGTATTCCTTTGAATAAATACTCATTATGAAATAGATTCCCCTAGTAGGGACTCTTCCCCCTCAACAGAACAAGATCAGATAACCTACACGTTCATATCCCACCAGCCTTTCATCCGCTTATACCCATCCATTTAAACCCAAACCATAGGCTTAAATATTGTAACAATGCTGCAAATCCCAGGATTACATCAGATGTTGTTCTGGCCGTCTGAAGGATAACTAAATTTACCAGATCTGAAGAAGCAGCCGCTCAGCAGGCATGGTGTGTTCCTGGCTATAACTGCTATGTGCTTCAATGTTGTTTTGAGATTCCCACCCCCCCCACCCTCCCCAAAGCATCTTCACATTTACCACCCAAAACTGGGAAAGTCTAAAAGCAATGATTAACCACAATGCATTACATCTGCACAAAACATGAAACACTTATGATCATGGTGGTGGAACAACTGGCACAGCAAATTCTTCTCACTGCCTACCTCACTGCCATCTGTGATGCCTGTCAAAAGAGCTTTTTTCAGAAGCTGGTCAGTTAGCAGATCATAAAAGTGAGCTAGCAACCCTACTGCCAGGGCTCTGAGGGCACCATCAGGCCTTAGTTCCCCTGACCAACTGCCCCTAGGAATCCACAACCCCAGTCCACAAGCCTAGAGACCTACTTAAGCTCAGGCCTGGGCAACCAGTCCTGACCTAAGCTATGTCACGGGTGGCCCTATGCCCAGCCTTTTATCCTGATGTCCAAACCTACTGGCTGGTCTTCCTGGATGGATCTCATACCTTTTTCGTGGTTAAGCCCTGTCTTCTGGGTGGACATATTCTCAACTTGTTACCTCACCCTACTTGGGACCATGGCCAGAGCCTGTCACAACCCTGCTTGGGTGCCGTGGGGCTGCACCCCACCATTGAGGGTACTCCCCATCCTGGACTCATCCTCGGACTCCCATCTCATCGCCCCTCATGGGAAACCCCACTCCTGCTGCACCCTGGCACCTGTATTCCCCCATGTTAAAAGAAAAAGGTATAAACAGAAGCAAGCTTGCAGTAAAAACTCATTAAAAGTTTGCAAGGAACACACTGACTTTCTGACCAGGAAGTAAAAATCTTCTGGATGCAATCAATAAAAGAGGTGGAAAGGACAAGACACTATTAATGATTCCTGCCTCTAGTTTAATCACACACCCCGGTATAAGGCAATCCACCTGGGGTCTGTTCAACCTGTGAAGCTCCAGGTTTGCTACCGAATGGCCATGTCTTTGGGCAAGGTCAGCAGAACAGGGACGTGCAAGTTGGGAGGGAAGAGATGGTCTTGGCGACAGAGGGTCAACTCCCAGCTCCTCCAACAGCTCCCTGGATGGTTGTGGGCAGTTGCTAGAAGGGAGGTTAATTTTAGCGATTAGGCCATTTTGCTGCAACCTAGTCTCCCAACAAAGCAGATTACCCACAGACACCGCCGTGAGCATCACTGTCCAAGAACAGTGCTGGGGCACAGCTCATCCTGACACAAATGCCCTGAGGCTGCACCGCTCGCAGTGGCAGCTCAGCCTAACTCCCTGCTAAGCAGCACATCTGCCAGTCCTAGGAAGGAGGCCAGCTGACCAGCTTAGCTAGCACAAGCTCATGGTGTTGGTACAAGGTGGTATGAGATAGGCAGTGAAGAAGACAAGTGGGAGGCTGTGGACCATCTATGCTTGGCTCACCCGTGCCGCAGACAGGGACATGTGTGTCCTTACTTCAGTAGTAATGGAAGTATGAGCGTTCTCTCTATCCATACCTTGGAGCTCCCATGAAGCCTACATCTGCACAGAAGCCCATTTCAAACCCATTCAGAAGTGAAGTGGTAACTGGGGTCAAACACAGGCTCACACATGAATCTGAATAAATCAGTCAGAATTATCAGCCTTGGTAGCCAGCAGCTGTTTCCAGCAATAACTTGCTATTCTGTTATGATGGGGCTGCCCCCTACCTACGTTGAACCAGACAGGTTCAGAGCAGCCCTACGACATGTGTCGGTGTCGCCGCTGCATGACAGGCATGACAGACTCCTGCCATCGAGATCTAGGCGTCTGTGGTGTGCCTGCCCCAGGACTTGGCTTCAGCAGAGCCACGAAGGTAGAGAGTACCCTGGTGCTACAGAAGAGCAAGGACAGAGATTAAAGCCAAGCAGGAACCAGCTGACCTCTGTCCTTCCTGCCAGCTAATTGCTATGGTCCAATTGAACATTAACTCCAATCTTTGCACCTTCTGCTCCGGATAGAAGTCCTTAACAAGAAGTCCCAACCATACTATAGCCATGGATGCAGAAACACAAACACAAGGTTTTCTGATCACAGTCGTTTACAGCGTGACCCCTTGCAGCTGCCACACTTGCGTATCAGAAAGTGAGATACATTAGGGTCATAAGCACTTAACTTGCAATTTTGACCTCTCAACCTTGTATTGTAGTGACAGATTACTGGCAGCCCGGGAAGATAAAGCTTCCTTCCTTCCTGAGGTCAACCTCCTCTCCCTAAGGATCATCTTATAACAGAGACGAAGAGAGCAGCAAGTAAAATAAAATCTGAGTCTTAGTCCCTGAGCTCGACAATGCCTTCGCTTGTTAAAAAATGGCAAACCCGCTTGCCAAAGGGCACTGAACAGATGGGAACTGAAAGGGCTACTACACAAACTAAACACATAAACACTGGTTGTCTGCTCAAAAATCAGCTCCTTAAATTTCCACGTACGTGGTATCTGATGGGGCCATAGTGCCATTCCTACGTGCCTTCACTTGAGGATGATGGGTATATGTTTTTCCAGTTTGCTACATAACTGCGTCGTGCTTAAAACTGCCTACAGCTAGAAAAGATGACAAACGTGACACAACCCTGCTATTTCCAGCAAGGAAGTTAAATGTGGAAAAAAGATTCCATACGTATTTTTAGGCTATAATTGAAGTTTTAAAGTAGCCCCTCTCCTGAACATGCAAATGCAGATGCAGTGTGCAGGCAACCTTGTACCAGCCACAACGTGTGGCAGAGCAACGTTTTTCCTAATTCAATGCAAAATTAATCTCTGACAGATGAGCAAGAAGCAAACGAATCCCAGAATTTCACAGACGCAGGTACATTTTTGGCTACGCTTGTTTGACTATGAGGGGGGCACAGAGGCTTACAGATCAGCAGGGGAGGGAAAAGACAGGAAGAAAAGTATTCCTAGATGTCTTGCGGCGCTGACAAAAGGTCTGTCTCTCCAAAATACCTCGCTGCAGCTTATGGACTGCTCCTGTTAGTCCTGTGCGCTTGTAGGAAACAGTCACACAGGTTTAGCAAGACAGGCGAGAAGTTTTTTGTTTACGTTCCCAAGACTGAGGTAGAAAATACCCTTTCAAACACATTAAGTAGCATCACTTTCCCCCCCTTGAACAGCATGGCATGAAGCATTACTTCTGATGCCCCAGACCTCTGCAGGAACTGAAAAAGATGCCAGATTTAAATCTGAGGCTGTTCTCAGCAGTAGCAAACACATTCATGAAATGCTAATACCAGAGATTTCTGTTTCAAGGAATGAACACCAGCAACGTCCCACAGCCACCACAGAGAACGTGGGAGGTCTAAAAGGGAAGGATCTGGGTGAGCATCAGCCAGCAGCTGCAGCCCCTCACACAGACCACTGATGTTACCTTTTTGATAAGCAATAGGAACTTTGACTTTAAAACTACAATGAAATAATAATGAGCAAAATGCAGGGAGAATATATTTTGCAGAGAGGCGATATTCTAATTCACAGATATGGTATCACAGGTGAATCATGCCTATCAGCCTTGATTGATACTCAAGAGCTTTGCTGACAGGAAGACCACAGAAAGGGTATGGTTTTATTGTATGTGCTCTCCTCTTTTTTTTTTTTCTTACTAAATAACCTTAGATTTGCCAGGAAAACCTCTAGAAGACCTGGGTACAAAGGCAAAAGAAACCAAAAAGGGAAGAGGCAGGCCTTTTTGTCACCTATATTGAGCATCAATCCAGTAAATCTTTTACCGGCAAAAGCTGTCAAGCATAATGCTATCTCCAGTAAGACAGGCTCACTACCCCAGAAAAAGAGATTGCTGAGCACAGGCATGGCCTTCATCTCAGTTTGTCTGCATCCAAACCATAACGAGACAGCTCAACAGCTGTTTGCATAATGGCACTGCCATGGCACTTGCACCTAGACAACCACTTTTCGGTGTTGAACACTACAGAGAGGATAACCATTCCAGACAAAGAAATGGCTGCCTCTTGCTTAAATAGTACAAGGGAGAAGGTAGCTGAAGAATAAGGTAGCTGAAATGCTGTTGGCACGGGGCGGGAAAGAACCAGCAGGAGAGCCCCAGTTTCCTGAGCTGCAGCGTCCCCCTTCCATTAGGCAATGCCACGCTCCCAGTCAGCGACTACACCTCTCAAGTGATGAAGCACAAAAGATGTCAGATGTTCCTACGCCGCAAACTTTGTCATAGCCAACTTGAAAAGGAGGATGTTTTGCCGCTTGCTTCCAAGCTCTATTTATGCAACCTGGCTTCAAGCTGGGCGCACAATGCTGAAGTATTAGAAGCCACTAACTAGAATTACTTCCCAAGAGCTAGTGAGGGCCTTTGATGTTTTTCCTTCAAGTATGCCTTCAACTGCTGATCCAGAAAAGAAAGGCCATGCAGCATTTGTCAGGGCATACACAGAGAAGATTTACACTTTAGAAACCTAAAGGCAAAACACAGTGAAAAATTAGAAGCAAGAACTGTTTATGTCTCTGCTCTACAGCAGAGGATGGCTGTAGCTTAGCATCAGGACTCAGACGACCTGGGGCACAACTCATGGTCCCATGGAGGCAACGCCTTGTACAGGAGAGCTCAAAAGGAGCTCTCAAAGCCTTGCGTATCTGCAGCACGAGGATCTTCCTGGCAGGAGCTCCATGAAGGACATACAAGACCATCCACAACAGCCATCCTCACAAGCCTAGAGCACACCTGGATAGGGCTGCAGTGGTGTCCCTTGGGCCAAGTGCTGGGACTTTGGCTGTGCCCGACATCTAGTTTGTACTACGATCTATTCCAGCCCTAAAGGGGATCACAGCTCTCAGATGACACAAGCATCAGGTCCACAAAACCATCCTACCCTCATGTTTTGTTCCTGAATGTGTCACCAACCTGATGGGAAACCATCAACCAATTCCCCACACACATTACCCTTTCTGTCCGTGCCTCACTTGCCCTAGCTGTAGAGTGAAAAAGAAAGTATGACCTACTTTGTGGAACATTTTTAAGCCTTCTGATGAAAGCCACAGTATTACCACCACAGAAGTAGACTTGGCCCCAAGCTCTCAAAGATTTCCAGAAATATTGTTCTTAACTTGCTGCTAGTGAAAGCTTTCAACTGTAGCAGACAGCAGGAAAGCACAGACTTGCCATTAACCAACATACAACACCCATCGCTTGACATTCAGCAGGGTTTCCAGGCTCCCACAATGCTGGAGAAGTCCACCAGGCATTTACCGTTCCGGCAAGGTAAGAGCAGTTGAGGTACGATCTGATGACAAGAGATCCCCTCACAGCTGGAATGGGAGCATGAAATAAATCTCTCTTAGACACATCACATCCCAATGAATGCAGAAACAAGCAAAAAAACTCTCAAGAGTACAAAGAAAACTAAAACGAAGGCAGGGGGGAAGTCTATGTAAAGACTGGCAATGGGAAACAACCCAAGCTAGTTTGGACGTGCAAGAATTATGGCCTGTTTCCCTTGGTGCCCAACCACACGGAGGGAATGAGACGCATTTCTAGTTGCACAAAGAGTTCTCACAGTAACGTGTTACCCCGCTGGTTCCAGCATTCTTGAGATAGATGAGGCTGTAAGTCACTGCCATCATACTGATGTATAGGCTTTGTGCATTACTAATCATTCGGACACAATAGCCGTGTATGTTTTTGTTTTGCAAACTGTCCTGGCATCCTCTGCAAAAATTCTCCTTTCTCTACTCTGGAAGATTTTAAGGAAAATGTTCAGGAAACAGTCAACAGAAGGGAGAAAGACTCACCAGAAAAGCTGATGTGTTCGGGGGGGGGAAGCAAGCTGGATCAAGATAGCCAAACATGAAGATGATTTTAATTAAATCATGTCTGTCTTATATTATCCATTTCAGCTCATTTAGTATCTCAAAAGAGTTTTATCTCAAAATAGTTAACAGCTCCAGAAGCCCCAACTTTTTTCCATTTTTTTCTTTAATGCAATTACACTTTTGCTGTCGCACCAGAAATATTAATAGCCTTTTCTGCGTGGGATAGAGAAACTGTACAGCAGAACCAGAAGACTTCGATCACATTGATGGCCTGCATGTTAATGGTTACATATAGCTTATCTGTCATTGTCATTTCCACTGAAACTAATGAAAATAGACAGCACCCCCTTCAATACTCCAAGTATGTATCTCTATGAGGAAAAAGCTACCGTTCACTTGAATGCAGAAGTACTCGGTGGAAGACAAGTGAGAAAGCAGAAAAGCAAAGCTATTATTCTATTGTATATTGCTGCGTAGGAAGACGCAGAGGGACAAATTCTGCTTTTCGTTACAGTAGCTTCGATCCAGAATTGATATAACCAAGTCAATGGAGCTGACCCAGATTTACAGGGGAGAAACAGTTCAGAGCTCCACCCAAGCCTGCAATCCTATATTTCTACCACCACGGAGGATGTGTGCCCTTTACACAATTAAAAAAGCCTCTGCTCTGGCACAGTAGACATGGCCCAGTGCTCACTAAAAATCAACTGAAAAGCAACCATGTAGTGAGGTGGGTGTTGGTCTCTTCTCCCAGGTGACAGGACAAGGGGAAATGGCCTCACATTGCACCAGGGGAGGTTTAGATTGGACATTAGGAAAAATTTTTTCACAGAAAGGGTTGTCAAGCATTGGGACGGGCTGCCCAGGGAAGTGGTCGAGTCCCCATCCCTGGAGGCATTTAAAAAAGACGTGTGGATGTGGTGCTCAGGGGCATGGTTTAATAGTGGACTTGGCAATGTTAGGTTAACAGTTGGGCCTGATGATCTGAAAGGTCTTTCCCAACCTAAACGATTCTATGATTAGCAGTTACATCAACTTCATAATTGTGTGCACACATACACATGCTTAACTCCAAAGAGAAAGCTCTTATCCCTATCTGGAAACTCAAATATATTTTAGAAACTAATCAAGACCAAAATATATAATCAAGACAGGCTTTATCAGTTTTATATTTATGACCTCAACTGACACATTTTATTAATCACCAAGTATTTAAAAAGTGTTACTTCCCTCCCCCTCAGTTACTATAAATTCTCCGCTCTCACTTCCAACACAGGCTGTAGAAACACAGATTACTAGAAGTACATGTTCAGCTCCTGGTACCCACCAGTGTGGGTGCAGAATGTGCTATTCCATGTCAGGTCACTCCAGATAATACAGACATTTTCGTTCTGCTGGCATACCAATCAACTTTAAAGCAGAATAAGGCAAATAGTCTCTAGAAGGATTTTAACTACCTAAAGCTCTTTGTTTTAAGACAAGGTATTACAGCAGAGATCATCCATGGAATCCAATTATAACCACCTTATTAATTATATGACTACCTTCCCTAATCCAAAAATCCCTACAAGTTACCCATTTTAAACTCTTTGACCCCCCCCTTATATAACCATTTCTCAGCCAAAAAAGCATGAAAATGACTAGCTACAAAGTATGTCATTTGTTAAGTGACCAGAAGGGATTACTGAGGGTCCAGAAACCCACCTTTTTACCATTTACAGAATGTATCTTGAACAGGCAGAATGTCTTAAAAATGAATAAAAAGTGTTGGCTTTTAAAATAAAACAAACTAGGGAAAAAAACCCCACAGTTCTCTGCTTTTTACAGAGTACAATGTGTTTGAGAAGTGGACTGATTTTATTCCTTGCAGATTAGTATGTGCCGACTCTGCAATTAAAAACCATCGTCCCTCACCACCCAGCCAAGTGACATAAAAAGACGCAATCTTTTGCTAGTAAGAACACTAAGGATGGCATCTTTTAGCCCGAGACAACTTCCAAAGCAGCAGGTCTTTTGCAGACCAAGCACGGCTGAGGACCGTATCCTCCTTTTTCACCTGCTGGAGAAGAGAGCTAAGCGGCAGGGGGGATCCTGCAAAAACACAGACCACTTTAATCGCATCCTTGAAATTAAGGCTACTTCTCATTGCAAAGTTAAGAGCTGACATCATTTACAGGATGTGATCGTTTCACACCTGGTTTTCCATGGTGCGGTCCACCTACCCTTCACGGCATTTGTTGGCTAGAGTTACCATCTCCCAAACCCCTGCAATCGCAGCGCTGTGAGAAATTCTGCTCGATTGCATTGTTTGTATTTTCCATTTCCCCCAGCACCTTCTTTTACGTTTTTTCATAGGAGTGTGAAGCCATTGCAGCAGTGATTGATAGTAACGGACGCAAAGTCATCCTTCAGTGTCTACAGCCTGGCACAAACAAGATGAAGGCTACCTTGAAGCAGCACCCTTACTGTTTAACCTGATATACCCCCATAAAAATTCCTGCTTTTTCACAGCCTAGAAAGAATTCATAAAATCATTACTCCTCTCAAGCTGGATGTTTCCAAACACTATATAGATTGAGAAGAAATAACAGAAATCAGAAACCACACTGACTATACGTTTCAATTAGTAAAATAACAAAGGCACCTTTATGCGAAGCCCTTGGCACTTCTGGGATTTCTTTTAATAACAAAGAACTTCATATTCCTTACAGTAGCCTTGTTATGAGAAAAGGGTTTGCACTTCAGAAACCAATGCATTTGGATTACTGGGGCCACCAACTACAGACGTTGTATGGAGAGAGAAAACGGGTGGGTGCACATGCACGCACATTTGTGTGCGCGGCCCTCCTTTTTTTTTTTTTAAGTCAGCATTTTATAAGCACTCATGCTCAGCTTTTTTTAATCCTGAGATTCAAATTTGTCAGGAGGAAAAAACCTAAAATATTAGGTTTCCAAATCTAGCCTCAATGTCAGTCAGTAGGCTCTAATGACATTTTACTCCAAAGTTTCCAGTGGCAGCCACCTAATTTTATTGCTTTTAAATAACATCCCCTTCTGATGCTTACAAGCTAAATGTTAATGCCTCATTTAGGGCCTCATTTCTAACATGTAAAATTAATAAGGCCAAAAGCAAAGCTGTCATTTACTTTTATTGCCAACATTGGGCAAGGTGTAAAAAGCAACCAAAAAGAGCATATTAGTTTAAAATAAAAACAAACTGGGTATTTAAATGTGAAATGCATAAGACAGGGAAATTTCTTTAATAGAGGGAAGCCTCCCTGACTCACATGAACACAAAAGTTTGCTTGCCACAAATTAGCAAATGCTTGTGCTGCACCTGTTGAGACTATGCTGTTTAGTCAAAGTCCTGTTAGTGTGCCACAGAAATGAAGATGCTGCCACCTGCTCCAGCTCTCCAAGACTTGCCAGCACAAAGCTTTTCAATCCTCTTTAAGTTCATGGAGCAGAGCATGTGAAACAAGCCAGCTCCCACAGACACATCTGCAATCCCCGTGTCCTCTGCGATGGGCTCCCCACCAGCCCCCAGGGACCGAACAGGGCATCGCAGAAGGGACAGAGCAGAGGGTGCGCGCTGCCACAGGATGGTCACCACCCTCCACGCACTTGTTCCTTACACATAAATGCACATTATTTGTGCACTGGCTGCCTTTCGTTAGGTACCTCCTAGCGATGCTACAGCTGGTGCGACAACCCAAGAGGAGAGCAGGGAGGGAGCCAAAATCTAACAGGGACCATTCACCTACGACTTCAGGTTGACAGGAAGGAATGGATCTAACTCCAGATAATTTCACCGACAACTAACTCCTTATCGAGGAGCATGCGGAGAGAGCAAGCCAACAAACCACACTTATCGATCCGGCATTAAATGAAAAATGGGAGATGGCAACATTATGCAAGAGAAGCAACACGGAGTCCAAGTGTATATGCGGTAGAATTTTGATTTATTCATAAAACCTCAGCTTCAGGTGCCAAACAATTACATGAAAGGGGAACACTCTGCATCCTCCACTGATTACATTCACAAAATTGGAATCCAGGAAAATCCCTCTATCTGGAGGCATGAGCCAGAGATAATTAGGAACTAAATTCTCTCACTGGTTTGCTGTAGTCTCTGGTGGTCTCATCTTCTAGTTAGAATACAAGGCTTGTGCCAGAAACACCACTTCGTCACATGTAAGCATTCTGCCCACAACAAAAGGATGCTATCTATAATTTGGATACCAAAACAGAAATAAGAAGGAATTAATCCAACTCTACAGTTTCAATTGGGACTGTAAGGACAAATACATACCTCATCTGCAAAGATCTTACACGAACAGGCTCCACAGGGAACAGGAGCATCCAACAAAACACGAATGTGCTTTGAAACATTACCCTTGTAATACAGTAGGTGGCTGCTCAATCTAAGTGACCCACCACAGCTGTCTCTTCATCTTTAGAGTCATAAACACATCACAGACACATCAGGTCTACACAGATACAGAACTCCCAAACTTAATTTTATTTCCTTAATGCAAAGGGGAAAAGTCCTGCTCTTTTTATTGATTTGAGCTGGGCCCTTCACCTGTGCATCCACACCTGATTTTATATACGTTGACACTTACCCAAGTCACGCACTGAACTCAAACATTTGCCTTGAACAACGTGAGCAATCTGCAAGAAAAATCATCAGATTCAAACCCTTGCGTCCCCTAACCCTGTCCTTAACTCCCTCAGGATCACCGTGGAGTTCATACATAATACATAGGCATCAGCCCAAAAGGCTTGAGAGGAAAAAAACTGTGCTGAAGTGACATTCACACAAGGACAACTGCAGCAGCTTTGTCAGGCTGGATTTGATACAGTACGTCTGGCAACAGAGTCAAACAAAATACAGTAGTGCTGGCTTTGGGAAAACCAACATGGATCTAATTTCTTCCAATTCTCTGAACCACTTTTAGAGTTAGTTACATGGTACAGTACAAGATAAACTACCTGTCACTTCTAGAAAGTAATGGAAACAATTTAAGAATTCAGAAATATGCTTACCCTATATGGAGGTAGAATTGACATACTAGTTGCACTTGATCAACTGTATAAATTTCTTCATAAAAGCACTGGGCACTTCTGCTCTATCTGTTTATTTCTAAAGGAAGAAGAAAGTTTCCATTCACATCGACTTTGTCTCTGAAGAAGTTAGACTTTAGCCAAGTCATGACACTTTCACATCTGTGAATACACGGTGTTAATGCTATGGAAGTCAGCACAGTTTCCCAAATATTGATTCATTCTAAACAAAAAAAAACCACATTAAATGCTTATAAAAATATACTTTGTAGAAATGGTAACTGTGGAGCAATAAGCATTCTGATAAATTAAAATTTATTAAGGCATTACTATTGACAGTGCCGGGTAATTTTTGCCTGAATACACTCAGAAACAGAGACTTTTATTTCTTAAGGTCAGCCAGCAGCGGTTGCAAAAAGCTGCACTCAGAAGTACGGAGATGGAAAAAGGTGCCCTGATAATAAGTGAATATTCACTAACTATGAAGACTTTCAGAGATCCAAAGAGCAGTTTCAAGTCTCAAATTAAAACAGTTCCAGACTCCCAGTGCCTTTGAGAAGAGGGACCAGAGCAAGTTTGCTCACACTGACAACGCAGTCCCATGGAAATCAATGAAAAGCTTATAAGGACACCGACAAAAGGACCCAGCACGGCCCCCTCGCAGGCGCACGGCAGGGTTTCTGCCTGCAACTGGGGGATGGATTTCATCGCATGCAATTAAAGGAGGGTTAGAGTCTTGTGGCTGTCAAATGAACTCCATTTCTCAGTATCCCAAACAGAATAATTTAATACCAGTACGCGGAGTCCATCAAAGGAATGCCACACACCCACTGCTTTGCAGATCTCATTCCTCCTTATAAGCAGGGGAGAAAGCAAGGATCAATTGCAAGATGGGAGACTGCTGCATTGATTTTCAAACAGAATCTTCCATCAAAACCAATGGTGAGCTTGTCTTCAGACATAAGGAATAAAAAAAAAAAATCTCATGTGACCTGCGTTGTTCTGACATTTGAGCAAAGGTAGACATCAGCCTTCCACAAGGAACAGGCAGCTATCAGTCATACAGTGCTGCATGCGTAACCGAGATGATCATGGGCAGGAGGCAAGTCTGAGGATCTATGCTTTGTTATCATCCACATGAGAACAGTAAAAGTCTAACACAGGAGATGAAAAATGGAACAAAACCATTCTGGTCTGCAGTGGGGAAAAAATAATATCAGGTTTAGACTAAGTTAGTTTCATAAACCTGCCTCAGGTCAGACAAAGACAGTATTAATTATTCTACCTTTATGTGGAATTTTTCATCTTGAAGGATGCCAGCACATCGCCAGTCTGACCCCAGCCTAGCAGAGCAGCTCCTGCCTGCACCTACTGACACAGAGTCACCCCCCTCACGGCAGCTGGGATGCCTACCGAAAAAAGCAAACACATCTGGGAAAGCGTGGGCAGGCTAAGGACTAGTGAGCGAACCAATTTCACAGGAAAGGCAGGAGATACCACTATGATGGGCTGTCACACAAAACCCCAAGACGGACCCACTGTAGGCAGACAGAAGACCCGGGAGCACAGGGCAGTAACCAGGTTGCTCTGGGTTATGCAGACAGCACATGGCAGGGGAGCGGAGGGGGGAAATATTCTGAGCAAAGAGCTGGGGAAAATCTTCATCCAGCCGCAGCAAACACTGCAGAATGTGTTTTTTTTCCTTTTCAGAAAAGGCTAGACAGGCAACAGGAAAACACCCAAGTCAAGTCCCTGCTGCCGTTTCCTCCCTCAGGAACAAACAGTCCCCCAAGCCAACAGATAAGCCACAAAAACCAGGATCCTCTCCAAAGTTTTCTTCACAGCGCTCCTGAGCACCAGAGAGCAGCACCGTTCACCTTTCCCCCCCCCCCAACTGGTTGGGGAACCTAATTCAGGAGGGTGGGTTCCCCCGCGCATAGGCAACCTCTGCCAAAATTCAGACAGCGCAAAGGTGCATTAACTGGACAGCACATTTACTGCCGGCTTCCCAACAAAGAACGGGTATGGAGCCAAAAAGCACAAGGAGTAAAAAGTACCTGATCTCCTTCCTCTTGGTATTTGAGATACAGCGCAAGGGACACAACATCATATTCTTTTGCAGAGATAAGGCTTAAGCTCACCTTCTCCACTTCGGATCTGTTTTTGTTGTTAGTGAGGTTTTTTGTTTGTTTGTTTTTAAGAAAGGTTTCTGTTAACTATGTAATTTTCCTATTTATTTATCCCAAAGGAAAAAAAAACAACCTGTCAGCAGGAAAAATCTAATGTTTCTAGCAAGAGATCCACATTCAGACCTCCTAAAATGGAAAGCACCCATCTAACAGACGAAAAGTTGTCTCATCCTTGAGAGGGGCCGGACTCACCATATAATGGCCTTCTAGCGTCTCTCCCTTTCCATGTCCCACCTAAAATTGTTTGGAAAGCTCTGTAGGCAGAGAACAAGTCTCCTGAAATTCACCCAGAGAACTTGGTGGGTGAAGAAGCTGATAGATTTTGTATAAGGAGCTGACACTTGCAAAGAACTTAACCTTATTTGCCATCCAAAAGGCTCGGGTGGGAATTTTTCCGCTAATTCTGATTGCAAAGTGCCCATCTTACAGGGCACTGCGAGATACCAGCAACGCTGACAGGTGGCAAGCCATGGCACGAGAGATGGCTCCCTCTGGCAGCCACCCTAGGACACATTACCCCAGCAGAGACCAGCTAAAATTTAGAACACTCTCTCCACAACAAGAAGGGTATCGGCCGAGATTTTTGAAAGCTCTTAATACCTCCAAAGTCCCATCCCACCTGACAAGCACTCTGCCCAGGGTTCAGCTCCGGTGAGTTTACACGTGCATCAAGAAGGGCTTACTGCCGTGTCTTAAAATAAGGATATAATGCCTGAAATTGTCTTCTACCTGATGCACATCACATTGGCAGGTCTACTACCTCCCTCTTCTCTCCTGCCCCTTCAAGAACTCCACGGTAATCTATCATTTGCACCACCAAGATGGTAGGAACACATGATCCCATAATAGATAACCAGTAAAAACAGCTGTTTGAGCTGTACAAACTGCACAAAACCTGAACGACCACACTCTATATGGGTCTAGATGATTTTGATAGACTTCTAGCAGTTTCCGCTATAGAAACAGCCCACAAAACCAAAGCAGAATCAATTATGATCCAAGAGGCACAATAAAGACAGACAGGTTGTGATCTCATTTCTCTCCAGATCTACTCCACTCACGCTAACAACCTAAATATGTGTCAAACGGGTGCAGATTATCCTCCTAGTGATTTCAGAGCATCGCATTCTCTCCTCGGAGTTTATGGTAAATCCTTTGAATTGTACTAAAATCTCAGCCTACTTATAGTTTCACAATAGCACAAATATAAAGCCATCATGATCTCCAGCAGTTAGCTACAGAGCACACTGAGAATTCTTGAAAGGCGGGTTTTCTACATTCAAAAACTCACAGAACATTTAATTTAATATCTCACCTACCGCATTGCTGAGTTTGTGTTCCAGCAGTATAATTCAACTGAAACAAGGGGGGGGGGAAATAACACTTGGCCAAATCTTCTGAACATGTATGCAAACTGCACTACCTGTGGAATGCAACCAATGGAAATACCACACTTTTATTAAATTGGTGAAGCTGTGTTACAACCAACAGTTCCGCATGGTGCCTCGGAGCCCTGAAATAAAGCCTTCCCCAGGTCTGCTGAGGGCTGAGCACTCCTTGTGAAAGCTGTAAGCACGGAGCAGACACAGCAGGAAAGAAAAAATATGCTAATTTTTCCAAGGAGTTGGCAGGTATTAACACAGATGGGCGCCATACGAGAACACATTCATCAAGCAAATGATACCAACTTTGGAGGAGCAGACAGCTGATAGAAAAACGCCAAACGGGACTTGGCTTCACCACAGAACAGCAGATCTACCGATTCCTGATCCTATCAGCGCACTGAGCCTCAACGTTTTGACTCCAAAAACTTTAAGGGAAAATCATTTTTCATCAACTATGGCTCGTTAGCCATAAGAAGGGAGGGAAAGTGTCAAGACTGAGTACGTCCTTTTATCTTCTCACCAAGCTGCGATTGCCTTGTTTGCTACAGCTATGCCTGTAGCCTCGGCACTCGAGAGCCGGTA
>NW_009260762.1:336956-337350 GCF_000687185.1 Egretta garzetta
GGCTGAGGAGACTCGCCTGCCGAGAAGCGTGGCCACTCTGCCAGCTACCGCTGTCGATCTGCTTAGAGGTTATCACTCCCTCTTACAAGCCTCGCTCAGCTGCCAGATCCCTCCAAAAAGACACTGCAAGTACAATTTCCACCTCATTTCTCAGGAAGGGGAAAAAGAGAGACATATGGACAGATCAAAATTAATTTATTTTTTTTTTTTTTTGCTGTGCTGGATAAATTTCGTAGCCAAGCTGCACAAAGCAGCCTCCCTGCACCCCACGACGGACCTGCGCACGCGGCAGGCACCGCGTGAAGTTTCCGTGGCCCAGTCCCACCTTTGCACGAACCAGTAGCTGACCTACGAGCGACTTCCATGGGAGCCGGCATCCGCTACCCCCGGTCCG
>NW_009260762.1:338925-350899 GCF_000687185.1 Egretta garzetta
GCCCTTGCCGCCGCGTCCTCGCTGCTGCGCCGTCCCGACCCCCAGCCGTGAATATTTATAATCGGTGTAAACATTGACTTCCAGTAGCCCTGAATCATCCCTAACGAAAACAGTGCCACCTGGCACGCCAGAAATGAAAGGGGGTTTTGTTAAGCGCGAGACTTTTTCAAGTTTTCTGAATTAACCGACGGGTTGCTCGCTTGTCTGTGGAAAACAAAAGGTTCTTTCCCCCCCACCACCCGGACCCCCCCACCCGAGTCTACCTCGCGGTACTCGGAGAGCAACAAGCGGCAAACGAGATACGAGACCGTACGTGGGAGGAATGCAGAATTGCTCAGTGCAACAGAACAAAAGGCATCTGCCTTGTCCGCGCGTGCATCGGGGTTTGGGACGTCCGGGGCTTCTGGTGAACCAGGGGTGCGCGAGCAACTGCAGGCCAGCGAAGTCCTCGACTGGATTTCTACCGTCAGCCACGCAGCAGAGCTCCCAAACTGGCACGATCCGCTTGCTCAGAGCTAGACGGGTGTTGAAAAGTACATTGCTGAATGAAATCAGCTCTCAGCAATACAGCGTTTATCCTTGCGCTGTGTTAACCCTTCTGTTTGTTCTCCCGGTGCACCCGAGTGCTGGTTTGCTCTTGCTCTTCTTTTTGCTAAAGTGAAAATCATTTTGCTGACGCTGATACCATCTTCATGTGTAAGGGGATTTTTTCCCCCCTCGGATTTCTGTCCTTCCAATGTGTTTGGGGGGAGGGGGGTCTTTAAAATGAAAATAGCCCTGAACAGGACCAGCACAAAGCTGGGAAACAAGTGGTGTAAAATAGATTTTAAGCTAAAAACAAGCAAACAAACAAACAAAAAAAAAAACCCCAACCAACAAAACCAAAAGGTATGAGCATTCCTTCCTGAGTAATTGTGACAGAAACATGTAAAGTCATCAGGGTGTTCCATTCAGACTTCCCAAAAGCCAGTTAAAAGGATTTTACCTCAAGGATAAACCAAGAATTAGGAAGACATTTGTAACAGAGTAGATTATTTAGGCTTGGCCTAGAGTTCCTTTTATTAGCAGTTATTTCCAATCTTCATAAAGGTTTTGCACAATATTAATTTTGCTTACTTTCTATAGATTTTTTCCAGGGATTCTTTTTTAGCAGTCTTGATACACAGTGACCATTTGCTACTCTCCCTAATGTGAAGGAAAGTTCAAATTGATTTTTCTCTTTTAAATCCAAACCTCAAACGTAACACAAAAGGATTCTGTCGAAAACGCTACATAAAGAGAGGCACCAATATGTAATGCATCAAAGTGGCGAATCTTTAAGTCAGTCAACAAAAGTCAAACCAGAAGCACAGCTTGGCATTTCAGCATCCATCCGTCAATACGTATGCTGCAGCACAACAGCAACTGCAGTATTTTAACAGAAAGAACTGGACTGTATCCAGGAATGTGGATCAGACACCGAGGGACGAGGGCAAAAGCCTAGAACTGAATACTCAGTCGAGAAACACGAGAAGAGAAATGCTTTACGCTGCTAGAGACGCTGGTCACTTGCTCAGTGTGGCTTAACAATAGTTGCTCCTGGGTTTTTTTGAGCATCATCCTCTGATGGAACGATGGAGCCTTTTAAAGCGGCAGGAAGAAAATCACCAGCTGTGTTGCCGTTTACTATTAAAAGAACATTAGAAAGCAATGCCTTCGTTACGGACATTGGCCATTACAAACTTAACATCCACCCGCACGCTTGCAGCATCGCTGCAAATTTCAAACGATGACAACCTTCCCAATGTCTGGCGAGTCAGGACAATGAAATGCGGCAGCCTGTTTTTTAGAGATGGAGACAGCTGTGCTTTGGTTTTCCTACAGAAAAGAGCATAATCGAGGGAACACAAGGAAACGCAGTTGGCTTTCCAGGCGGGTGCCAAGTTACAGAACAGGTACACAAGCAGCTCAGGCTCTTCCTCTAAAGCATGCCTCTGAGTGGAAACTTCAGCAGCTGCAGAGCAGTAGGGAGTCCGGGTAGTGCTGTAGGTGTGATCACCCACCATTCCCATGATAACAACCATCGCTGAATAAAAATAGTCTCATCATCCAAGAGCCTTCTGGAAAGAAAGACTTAAGAGATTAAGAACCAGATGCCAGTGACATCAAAAGAAGTAAGTCCAGACAGTGTTTTGTAGATTATTTTGTATAACAAAAAAGCTTTACAAAAAAACCAAGCAAAACCACCCACGTCACTACTTATTGATAAAGCTCTGAAAATAGCAAAACCACAGTTGAAAAACAGCCCAGGCAGAAATACAGTGTGTAGTAAACTCAGGGTGCAATTTATCAAAAAACAGCAAGCAAGCTAATATTGAAGAGCATGTTGAAATGTGAAACAGAAGCCCATTAGAAAATAGAGGTATTAGAGAGAGAAAAGTGCAACTTTTTGTCTGTAATGAAAGAACCTCAGAAAAAGTTACTTTGTTTTATAACGAGTAGCTTCATCCTCTTAAAAAACAGAAGGTGAAATTTTTAGAGAATGCCTTCAAGGGGGGGACAACTAATAGTATTGAAGGAATATGCACAACCTTTTAGGCATGTAAGCCGTCTTCAGATCTGAAATGGCAGATTTCTGGCTCTCCGTCTCTCTGTCTGTCCTTAGACCGTTATGACTCCAGTCCCATCACGACTCTTACCACCATAGGGTGAAGCAGCCTCGTTAGTTAGGTGGATCAGAAAATCTTTGGGGCGTGTCTTCTGGTTATATTCTGTGGAGATAGTTTTCAACTTCCTCTGCCTAAAACAGCCGTACTGTAAAGAGACCAGGTCTTGGGTTTTGTCCCCCAAGGAAAAAGCACATTGCTTTAATGACTCCAGCCAGTCAGTGGACCTTTCATTTGACCAGCTGCCCTAAACCGTGCTGTCTAAAAGTAGGAAGTCAAACAAAAAAAAGACTCGTGTTAATGGTCAGGCACCCCCCTACCTTGGGTAGGGCCCCGTAGTGCAACCTAGGATTGCCCATCATGCAAAAGGCATTTAGCAATGTTATTCTATTAATATATAACAGTCTGTTAAGATACTGATTCTGATCCCATTAAAAAAAGGCTCCCTGCCCAAGCTGATCTCAGTGGGAGTAGAACAAAATTCATTTACCTACACAGATTTCTCAGTCAGCAATTCACTGTACGCATAAATAAAAGGCCACCCACCTCCAGGAAGCTACCACCACAGAAAATTGAAAGAAAATCCTCTCTGGAGCTAAGCAGATATCTTGCCCCCTTCCTCTTCCCTCCGAATAAGAAAACCCCCACACCTAATATGTTCCCAAAGCTGAAGAAGCTGCTGCGTTTCTGAAATACATTGTCCTGCATCTTGCATTTTCAACTGTGATGCCTTGGATCATGCCCTAATGCCATTATACCCTGTGCAACCTCGAGTACTGAATTAGAAGGAAAGCCCACATTTTTGCAGTATCTAACTCTTGGTTCTAGGTAGATCTCCAGTGTGCTTTTGCAGGAATATACTGGTTATTTCTTTTTTTTTTTTCAGATTTTAAAATACTTTGTACTAGATGTCACTCTGCTAACCAGCCGGCTTCCTCACGTATTTCAGAGAGGATTTCATCTCTCTTCATTCTAGACCAAATAAGTTTATAACTTCTTGGACTGTGTGCCTCCCAGGTAATGCAAACCAGACTGATGAGAGGCAGTATTTTGAAGAATGCAATGTGTATTATCTGAACGGTCACATTTCAACGGGTGTTGCTGTCTCCACCTCCCTTGTACTGACAGACCACAGGTTAGTTCTGTGCTTTATTTGCCCATTAAGGAATTACAGCTTCCTCCCTTCCTCACAGAACCCTCACGTAGTTTTGTCCTGTAATGGGAGCAGATTCTTCCCTTCTCTGAGGGGAGTTTGAGAAGCCAGGGAGCAGGACAGCATTTCCAGGGCTAAATATGGAGCCACTCCCATATTCGAAAAGCATGTGGTACCTTTATTATTATCTATTAGTAATCTTTATTATTACCTTTATTATTAACTATTTGTTATTATTATCCTCAATGGAAAAACATCCAGGCAAGCCTTAGGAAGCTCTCCTCTAGTGCAGACTCTTGCCAGAAACATTTTTGCCAGAACGGTGCATAGCTGGTCTGCAAGCACATTGAGCTGTGCTGCTAATGTCAGTTTGCTGACAAGACTAGATGAACATGCTTCCGTCTCTTAAACCGGGAACAACGTCGTACATTTAAATGACTTCACAATGCTGACAAAAGTTTCTGTTGTAGAACTGGCTTGATTTAAAGGTGGCAGAATGTAGGATCATGATTAAGTTCAACAAGGTACATTAAAGGACAAGAATACATTTGGCTTAACTAAATTCATAAGGAGAAGCAATATATGGTGTCTTTCAAGATTAAAGTAGGGCCTACAAGCAAAATCTGTGGTTGATGCAAGACCACTGCGATATTAGCTGCAAAGCTCTTGGTTAAAAGACTTGGAGAAGCAATTTTTTAAGCTTTGCTTTAGAGGGTGCACCTCTGCCCACTGTGATCACCAGCTGTAGTGGATCAAACCCAGTGGTCCAACAACGTCCAGGACGATGTCACTGGCTTCAGAGGAAACACCAGTAAGACCTGCAACAGGTAGCAGTGGTCAAGTCTGCCAAAGGACTGACATTTGCTTGCGACATTTATTAGCTTGGAGCTTGGCTTTTGTCCTGCAATGCAAATGGCTGCACTTGGGAAAAACCCACACACACCCCTGGAAATCAAATCCAAGAAAAATTCCAATGCATCCCATCACCACAGCTACAACCAGAGCAGCCAACACAAATTCCTGGGCAAAGCAGACACTAAAATATTTGCCAAGTTCCACTGAAGTTCAGCGCTCTTTTTTTTTCACCCTATGTGCACTTCCTTTGCAGTTTTCCCCATAGCTAGTTAAGGACACTTTTTATGAAGTGAAATTATTGGAGTAAAACTTAACAAATGGGATGGGCCAAGGCAGCTGCAAGGCAAGCTGTTCTGCCCATCCAAAACTCCCATTGTACTGAGTTAGTTACCTTTGTCTAAAGGACTTTTAAATGGACAAGTATTTTCCCCAGCAGTGGCGGCGCACCCTTAAACTGTGCTGAAATTCAGATCTCTTTTTTGACTGACCTTAGGGCATCATCGGAAGTGTGACTCAGAGCACACACAGGCTGAAATAAGGAGGAATTACTGGCTTTTCAAAGGGTTGCTCATCCTAATTCTATTCTCAGACACCAGGGATTACTCATGCTCTTCAGAACATACTGCTGGCATCCCCCTGTGCTGCTCATTAGACACAAGGGTCTCGGAATGAAACCTAGTAGCCAGGAAGGCGGGATGCAGTAGCTGTTGGCTAGCGGCAGCACACCACCAGATCAGTACAAACTGCATATGCTTTACAAAACATAAGCACGCTTGCTCCATTCACCCTGCAGCACTTTCTCAGCTAAAATCCAAGCAAGCTACTTTCAGGAGCAAATTGATTTGTTTCCAAGAGTTGGAGTGGCTTATATGTTACCCTGGGGTAAAAAATCCAGCTGAAAAGGAGCAAACACATATACCTAAAAAAAAAGAAAAAACATCTTTACAGAAGAATTGAAGAGAATCATAGAAGAAATTATTGGGGGTGGTGGGGTGGTGGAGGGTGTAGGAACAAGGAAAGTATCTACCTCACCCAAAATAAAGAAAAAAGGAGACTGGAAAAAGTTACTTAGATTGTCGCCATTCTACATTTGAATTAAAGACAGTATCATCTCCTGCATTCAGGGATTTTAAAAGTGCCTTAACATGATTGCTTGGCTTTTCTGAAACAGTCTCTAATTATTTCTGATTATGTAAATAAATTGCTGGTATTTTCTGTAAAGTGTTTCTTTCAAAACCATCATTGTCACTTCTAGGGTAGATCCATCTCACCAACTCTCATATTCCATCCAGCCGGTCTCCAATTGGTCAAATGTTGATGCACAGTTAGTCAACAGAAAGGAATACACATTTACATGACACAATTAATTTGCCCTGTTTTGGACATCTGAAGTGCAATGAGATGAATCATGCCCCGAAAGTGCCCCATGACTGAAGAGCTCCTGGATGTCTCTTTCTGCTACAGACACCTATACTGTACATGGGGAAATTTTGGTGAAACAAATCCCAATGCAGGTTTCTAAATCTCTCTTTGTTTTGAAGGAAATGCTGCCAAATTTCATATTTTCTGTACTCTAATGTTCAGCATTACATCATGTTTTCTTGTCACCTGCCTTACGAATTACCTTGCAGTCAAAACTGGGAACCACACTCTTCATCGTTACATGAGCATGTTAATTTCGGTAGAGGTTCTTTTAGGTCAATAATATGCCCTCTTTTCCTGTATTTTTTCTACACAAAAAAAATCCAACTATGTACAAATATAAATATTTTTCCTTTATAAAATTATTCCCATTTAAAGCTTTAACCCTATCTCAAAACTCAATATTTCAATCAAGATTTTAGTTCATTATGATAGCCAGAAAATCCTTTTTTCTTTTTTTTCCTTTTATGCTAAAACTGAAGAGAAACACATATCCTCTTTACCTGGAACTTGTTCAGAAGACTATTTTAAGTTAACAGACACTGGGAAAATCCTTTGTTATTTTTCAGTGGTGAAACAAGTTCCATGCAGTTTTTCATTCTATTTTACATGTACAACTACTACGTGTTCAATTTACGCACATATTTGACTTAAATGTGTGCTTAAAGTCCTTAGGATTTATGTGTGTTGAAGATTTTCCAGAATCAACAGCAAGTCAACGTAGTCTTAAGCGGAAAGTCGCATACCTCTTACGTTGTTATGCTTTTCCTATGTCTCATTCCTCTAACGTCTGCACTAGGAGAAAAAAATCCACTGAAGCCAGTAGAAGTACAGGTGTAAAAAACAGATCCAAGGTTGAAAACAATTTTTTTGTGCCCAGAGAAAACTGCACTACTGAAACCCATCAGACTGAACAGGAGAGGCAGCAATTCGTACTTACAAGTAGGACTTTTCTCACTGTCTACACTGCAGTGACCTTAGGCTCGAGATGTGTTATGAGGTGCTTAACTGAAAAGCACTATGGGATTATAAGGAGTTTAGAAACACATCCAAAAGAAAAGCATTTTCTAGAGCTAATTAAATGCTAGGGTTTTTTCTCTTTCACCATCTCTCCTCAATTGAAAGGTGTGACTTCAGGGACTCTTTCTATTTAAAAGATGTCTTGGTGATATTACAGGAGAGGGAACAGAGATAATAAATCACGCAGCAGCTGTTGAAATAATATTATCCAACCTGTAAAGACATTTTTCTAAATCACCTCACACATTCGTCACTCTACCAGTATTGCATCTGTATAATGAGCTACTCCTTTGCTTTCCCCTCTGCTGTGGCTCCCCATTCTTCTGAACCGCCCATGCTGGAATTGTGATTCCAGCTGCGCTATGGAGTCCCTGCAAAGAAGAACACCACTCAGCTCCCGCAAAGAGAATCTATAAACCCTGTTGATAGCAGACTATGGAAAACCACAGCCTACATAGTGAAGCACGCCCATGCTGGAATTGTGATTCCAGCTGCGCTACTATGGAGTCCCTGCAAAGAACACCACTCAGCTCCCGCAAAGAGAATCTATAAACCCTGTTGATAGCAGACTATGGAAAACCACAGCCTACACAGTGAAGCATATCCTGACCTAAGGAAGAGAAAAGGGTTGAGTTTACCACTAGTTTAAACTTATTAAGAAAAATTAGCACAATTAGAGAGGTTACCCAGTTTTAGTAATTTGGTAAGTAAGTCTTCTTTCAGCAGTCTAGAAGGCAAAAAGGGATATTTATGTCACCATTCTTCTGAACAGCAAGTTAACAACTTCTTACAGAGCACCGTCAGCAACTACAGCACATTTTCTTCATCCATTCTGGTACGGTTTCCGATCTGGTTTATGAAACACGTGCCATAATTTTATCAAAGCTTATCTCTTCTTGGAGATGGACTAGGATAACATATCCCAACTGACTCTACAACATCTGTCAAAGGCTGATGAGGAATGAATACCATTAAGCTGTCTGTCTGACCCTGCACAGGAAGAAGAATGGCCATTTGCTATACATGATTCATTGTCAAAAAAAAAAAAAAAAAAAAAATCAGAAATGCTTTCTGGAGGCTGCATGCTGCCTCATTACTTTCTTGTAGTCAGTATGTAAGTAAAACCAGTAGAGAATGCATATACATAGTTTGGACTGCAGAAATTTACAACTTTGATGAATTTCAAAGCTGCATTAATTCTCTTTTTACTGGTCTCAAAATCCAATAATGTTGCAAAGGCATCCTGAAAGACACATTGGTTTTCCCCAAACCAACATTTAGCTAACCCTGAGAAGAAAGTTTTCTGTCAGTGCAACTGCAAACTATCCTTTCCAATGACACAAAAAGGATGTCAAATCACTTCATAAATAACAGCTACTGGTACAGTCCCCATTTGAGTGAGAGAACTTCAAACTCAGACTATCGAAAAGCAAAGGGATCTACTTCTACTGACAGAGTGCCATCCTTCCAGTAAATCATGCCATACGACTGAGCCAGCATTCGGTATAATTAGGGAGAGCGAGGTTTCCTTAGAGAAGATCAACCACTGGAGGACCGAGAGATTGCTGTGCTGTCAGGAGACCCATTTACGGAAGTTTGTCTCTCTGCATGGTGCTAGCTGTTCAACCAGCTTCACTGATGGGTTCAGCTTTGGACAGCAGTGAGTCTGTTTTGGAGCCAGCTGTGTCTGGTGTGGGGGCAGCCCCTGGTCTCTTTTCACAGAGGCCACCTCTGCAGCCCTCCTGCTACCCAGGCCTGGACACATAAATCCAATACACTGAGGAAGTAGACATGATCATCTTTTGGGTGTTTGGACTATAAACCTTTCCTGACCCCCTTTCCCACATTACCACCAGTTTGTTTGTGAAGTAAAAAAATTAAACAGGCCTAGTTCAAACCACAGCCTGCTAGCCCACCATGTAACTGATGGGATTAAGAAAAAAAACCACCAAACCATCTGTGATTCATTCTAAGGAGAATGTAAACCATGACCAGAAAGCACTTTAGGGAAGGGGATTTTAGCGCACAGCTTTGGATACACCTTAACACAACTTCTACTGAAACGAGATTTGAGGCTTTACAGAACCAAAGCAGTTGCAATCCGTGCCACTGGCACAAATCCCACGTGAGGCTGGGGAACCACACCATCCCTTCCTCCAGAAGGGCTCAGCAATAGCAACCAGAGCTTCTGGTCTCCTTCAGGCTAGCTGCTTCCCTGAAGAGGTCTTCCCTTTGAAGGCCAACCACAGGTTCCTTCTAGCATCGAAGGTGGGGAGTCCTCTTTAAGGCATATGAACCGTTATGGTAAAATGCACTCACAGGTACTCATGTAGGGGCAGCCACCGCTGCGTTGCTGAGGGCAGCTGACCTCGTGGGCTTTGGTCCCCAGTGGGGAGGGAATATACTGTAGCATGCTCGGAGATTGCCTTTCCTCTTCTGGTAGCAAGCGAGAGTAAAGCAACAAGCGAAGGCTTATGACAGCACCTCTCTTTGCTGCGCTTTCAGGGACAGCTAAAGGCCCCTCAGAAAAGGGTCTCTTCTCCGTTCCATAGGGGACACTTCCCTGAAATACCTGAAACTTTTTTGCTCTTGTTTGATGTTACACTCAGTAGTTTCAGACTTGCCAGAAGGCAGAGCACTGAGGGAAGAAAGGAAAACCAGGTCATTTCCTTAATAACTAAATCCAGTGGCAGGCCCTGCCTTTAGCTTAACCTTTGCAGTTGTGGTTTTCATTATTTATAAATTTATGTTATTTTTTGTAACTATCCCTATCTATCACAATGCTAGCAGCAGGTGCCAAATCCATGTGTACTAGAGCAAATATCAAGTAGCTTTGCATTTAGGGCAGGAAAAAAAAATTAAAATGAAATTCTCTCTCCTGAGGGACCCAATCATCATGCCAGTTTAAGTTGCAACACACACCTGATGAAATGATTGTGCCTCAAATTAAGCCTTCTAATTTGTCCATAAAACTGGGTCACAAAGCTTATTTCCTCTTCCCCTCACCCCCATTCACAGCTCCTATACATGCTAGTGAACTATATTACACAGAGCAAATAATATGCTGAAGGGCAGGGCTTTGTAGATGGCTCTTCAGCATATCTATGCTGTGTGTTACAAGTACAGGTGGCAGCCAGCTTGACATCTGAATCAAAACAAAGTGTATTTTACAGAGGTGCTCTTTGAATCCATTATTGCTATGCTGCTCACTAACCCTAACCCTATCAATGCAGTAATCTCACCTCCTCCTCTTTCCGCCCCCCTTCCCCCCCATTTGTGTCACCAGCATCACAAAAATCTTAAGGGTTTTTTTCAAGTGTTTCTCAGTCTCCTGAGTTATGCAGGCAGTTTCCAGACCAGTTTGTAAGCCAACTTAACCATTGTTGGTAGTCATTTGCAAAATGTCCATTACAACATGCAGTAGTCACAAAAGATTTCTGTTTTCTTCTCCTCCGGATGCAAGGATTTTTTTTTAAAAAAAAAAAAAGATCTGAAGTAATGTGTACTTATTTAGAAGAATTATTATTATACTGTAAACTGGGAGATAAAACATTTGTCACACATGCTGACAAAGCCCCCCAGCCAAAGTCTCTTATCGCTCAACCATCGAGACAAACAACTGATCGTTTTTATGCCCTCAATAGATGTTCCAGCTGCTCAGGTCAGTGGAATACCCACTTCCATCTCTGCCCAACAGCAGCAGACTCAAGCTCTTGAAAGTCACCATCTGACACCAGGAACAAAAGGTCAAACCATAGTCTAGACAGAAGCTGTAAACTGGGATGCTCAAAAGCCATCAGTCTGATGGACTGAAAGAGGAGCCTAGCAGGGTCTGTACAACATATTACAGGCAAAATGGGCATCTTATCATACATACCTGCCTCCCATTTACTTAACAAACAATACACACAGGTCAGATTTTTGGCCCATGCTACAACGTGTATAATTTCATAGTTGTTTATGCATCTGAGTTTATCCAAAAACATAGCAGAGTTTTCTCTCTTTCTCAGCAAGGCACTCAGTCACCTTATGTTAGGAAACCAGATCCAAAAGGACAAGTCAAATGCAGTGTAGATATACCCTGATGGAGACAGGATCAACACAACTGAAGTTACTAGAAGATTTCCAGAGATTCATTTGAGCCCAAGATTAAATTCAGTCTTCAGTCTGGAGACACCAAATTGAAAAGCCACGGCAAAGCAGAGAATTAAACTATACAACTGTTGCGCTTCCATTCTTTTTCTTTCCAAACCCATCACAATGCTGCTAGTGTCATCCCAACATCAAGTAGTACAGGCACCCCAGTCAGACCTCTGACACTTTTTGCCCGGCCTCCTCAGGGCCCAGATTTCACCCCACCTGTTTTATAGCTCACAAGTAGAATAGCAATCTGAAGGTGAGGAATGAAAAATGCAGCAAAACATTCAGGATTTACACTCAGCTAGTGTCTCCTCATGTTTCCACTTGCTAAGCTCTGCTGTGGTGTCACGGAGCAGAGTTGAACACCTTCTGCATTTTGCTACATAGGTCTAATATGCATGCAGCTCCCTGTGCCCCCTGCCTACTGTGATTACTCCTGCTTTTGGCAATTAACACCAGGAGATTAACAATTGGCTTAGGACAATTGACTCTGGAGGCAATTAGCCTCTTACAGGCACCTCACTAGTTGCCAATTTCATAGAGGTGAGAGGTGCAGGGGCTATTAATGAAATGCATCAGGAAGAAATAACTGAGCTGTCAGTTAGTCTCGGGTCTCATCCATAATTCTGCTTAAGAACAAATGCCGTAATTCTACATCCCATGTGAATCACAGGAGGCTAAGTGAAGTCACCTTAGAAGGACTGCTTTCCTTTGCCATAAATAAAGAATTCATTGGATG
>NW_009260762.1:351256-359961 GCF_000687185.1 Egretta garzetta
CCCATTATGGTAACATCCATTTAAATTTTTCCCTGTTTTATACAAATTAGGTGGTAGTGAAATGAAATGACAGGGACGTGGCTGTGCCAGTCTGAAGTCATACCATTCCTGTCTGACTTCTAAAACACCGAGTAGACACATCTCTCTTGCCAGTCTCATGTTGTGTGTAAAAACAGATACCCTTGCAGATGAGTGCTGTTTGCAATGCTGTGGTCAGTTTGTAACCAAATCAAAAAAATACATGAGCTGTTTCAGAAGCAGATGGTCTACTTTGAGCCATTTAAATGGCAACAAAAAAAGTAAGATTTTTTTTTTCTTTTTTTACCATTTGTAGTACACTATGAGCTCAGTTCAGCAATCCTTAACTTTTTGAAATGTTATTTATATTGGTAAGAGTTGTGTGGGCATATATCCTTTGAGAATAAAGATGGCTTCCAGGTTTTTACTGTTCAAAGAGCAAAGAAATACACTCCATTCAGCAAATCCTCATGTTGGAAAACCTGGTAACGTACAACTAACACAATGCTACCACAGCTGTATACCAGGAGCTTCTGGGGAGTAAATCAGTGAAAGGAATTAAGCGTTTTATCCCCACAGAAGGATGGATCCTCATGCTCCTGGGAAGGAGAGAGATGCTCAAGACTGACAAGGAATAGAGTTCTGAGCTGTCCTCAGAGGGTGCTGCAGGGGAGGCTGCATCTTAACACCTTGTCCCTTTCCATGACTTAGTTTTGTGGCTATGTCCACCTGGGAGCCTGCAGTTAAGTATGTTACCCAATAATAATGTAGGTATTAACAAGACCTGCAGCCAGGACTGGAGTTCAGGACACCTGTCAGCTCTAAACACCGGAGTTGGAAGTCTCAGCCCTTCACCAGTTTGTCTGTGAGGATAGACAGTGGGAGACAGTGTCATAAACTTTATTAAAATTGAGATAAACAGCATCTGCTGCTCCCTGCTTGTCCACCATGCCAGTCGTCTCATCGTAGAAGGCTACCAGGTTAAGCATGTTTTCCCCTGCAGAAATCCATGCTGACTACGCCCAGTCACCTTCTTATTCTTCATATGTTCGCAAATGGTTCCCAGGATCAGCTGCTCCATTACTGTTCCAGGTATCAAGGTAAGCCTGACCAGCCTGTAGTTCCCTGGATCCTCTTTCTTGCCCCACTTGCAGACAGTAACACTTGCTTTCTTCCAGTCTTCAGGAACCTCTGCTGGTCAGTATGACCTTTCAAAGATAATTGAAAGAGGCTTTGGAGAGACATCAGCCCCACCTCTTGTATTCTTCCTTTTTCTATTTGGGTTTTGTCTGGAGCTTCTCGTTCATCCATGCGGGCCTCCTGCCACCTTTGCTTGACTTCAGGCATGGTACAGATGTGGACACGACAGTAAGGGAGCAGAGTGGGTTCCCTTTGCTGAGCTCAGAGAACATCTCCCACCCCTGCACTTCCATATATATATGTCTAAATATATATATATATATATATTTAGACTCCTCTCTGCACAGCATCCTGGACATGCTGACGCACAAAATGGGGGAGGAAGGTCACCCTGGACTGAATGAAGAGCAAGGTAAGACAGTCTGCCAGAGAGATTCCTTTGAGCAGGACCAAACGATTTAAAGAAGCTGAAACACATTTCTAAAGAGCAGTAGCAATTCTGCTTTTCCTGCTAGCTGCAACACAAGGGACAGCAGGATGATCCAGCTGGAGGACTTCCCCCGTGCAGCAAGCAAGAGGGGCAGAATTTAAACAGTTTGAACACACATTGTGGCAGAGGATGCACAGTTAAGGCTGCGCCCATTTGTCCTATGCTTGAGTCTGTTTCCTGGAATTCACTGCTTGCTATTTTACTTTCTCTCCCATGTTCTAAAAATGTCCCTTAGCTTGTATAATCCTCCTTCAATAGATTTTTTCCTGTTAGCAAATTAAAACTAGTGCTCTAGAGGCCAACAAAAAGCAGTCTCTTAGTGCAGGTGGGCTTTTTAAAAGGTACTGAGCATTTTATTTGAGAATTGGAGAGGGAGAAACAGTCACATAAAAATTAAATTGCACCTATTTGATACAAGTCATCATTTTATTGCACATAAAACCTGGAAAGCAAAACATTTTAACTCTTCTATATTTTCAAGTCAGCTATCTTGTAAAATATTGTATTTAGCATAAAATATATTCTCAACCAAAATACCGATCTACCTGTTACCCTAGACAGAAGTCAAATAAGTGCCAGTTTAATGGTGTCTGGCATTTCATTTTAAAACCTTTCCATTACAAAGACAAGAAAGTGATTTCAGAATCCCCATATGCACACTGGGCTGGATCTTCTCCAGGCCACAAGCAAGGGGAGTACCTGGGTCTGGCACCTGATCCGCACAGAGGGCAAGAAATGCACCCACACTGCGAGTGGTCTCGGATGAAACTGGTTTGCCTGCACCACAGAGGGAACACAGCAGATCTTCATAGCTTGACTTCTCATCCATGGTATTGCCTGTGAAGTGGGCATGGAGGAGCGCAGTATAAGGTGGGGTTGCACGCAGGTGTAGCATGGATGGAAGAAAGGGACTGTGTGGCTCTTGCTGCAATCACCTTGTTAAGCACTTGCTAAGGTGCATAAAAAAGGCAGCCATTACCACTGTTTAATCTCTGACAGCATTCATCCCCTCAAGGAAGGTGTTTTGGAGGCCTTCTCCATTTATGACCTAGGAATATATGACGATGCAAACTCCTCAGTGACCAGTACTAAACAGCGTTTCACTATACAGCCCTAGGAGGTCAGAATTTCAAGGCAAGACACAGAGCTGGAAGGAAGCATGGCAGCATAGAGGGTGGCAAGCATTCCCTTGAAAAGCATGTAGACTCATAACCTGGCAGCATCTGGAGGGAGGGTTCATAGAGACCAGAGAACTCAGAGCAAAGCCCATTGAAAACCTGTATTCCAACAGAAACAGATACAGGTACCCATTATCTGACAGAAGGCATAATATACCACACTAATTCCAACTGATCCAAGCTGTCTCCCTCCTTAGAAGACCATCTAGAAGAAGAGGATGGGCATGTCCTTTTCTGGCATGCAAAGCTCCAAGGCAAGGGTGCTACAAAAGAACGACAGCTACGCTTCAATGAGTGCTGGTATTCCAGCACATCTGTGACAGGCAGTTTCAGAACAGGCACAAAAAAGCAGTGACTGAGAAAAAGAAAAAAATACTATCATTTGGATAGTTTCAAAGCTTTTTACTCCAACCAAAAGTAAAAACCTTTCTACAGAGTGGTCAGTGTGTGAACAGAGCAGGATGCCTCTCATAAGAAAATGTAGGTGTGCGTTTTTATACCCAGGAATCAGTATAATGCCTGGTTGCCTCACGGTAAAAGTCATATCAGAAGCTTAAAGGGGTGGGACAGGGAAAAGCTTTTGATTTTGACCCTAGTCTGAACAGGGTTAGGACTTTAAGGCCACATGTTGCGGCTGAAAAGCACAATACTGATGCATACAGCACTGGTAAAACAAATAGTCAGAAGAGCTTTGAAGAGCTACTGCTGCCAGTAGAGACCAACCTCTGCCTGTGACAAGCGTATTAGCCTTTTGAAGCTCTGATCCAGGTGTCTCGTCAGTTCTGTGATAATTCTCTCTCTCACCATCAGCGTTGCACGTTACACTCACGCTATTCCATTTGCCAGCCAGGTCACAGGGTGCCGCTGCTCCGAGCTCATTTATGGTTTGATTCCACACGCCCCTCCTTGATTTTCTCAGTCTTAAGAAAGCTCAGCTCCTGTAGCAAGGCCAGATTTTTTTCAAAATCGCTTAAGCTCCAGGAGTCTCTTCTTGTTCTCAATGGGAGATGAACCCTTTAGAAAATGCCAAATCGCCATTTAGAGTGTGCAGCTCTGTAGGAAATCCAATCCTTAGCATTTTGGATAGCATTACATACCCACATGCTATGCTCGTTGCAATTCGTTCTGCAGCTAAAAAGAAGTCCAATAATACACAACTGCACTCGTGATGAGTGGTCTGAAACTGGACGAAGCACGCTCCCTTTTATCAGCAAAAAGAATGCAAGCCAGCTACCTCCCAGGAGCGCAATTGTATTAGTACCTGCTTAACCTTCATATTTAGATAAGGAATCTTAGGTATTTTGTGGTTAGTATAGTAACAAACACCCACGCAATCTCTTGATTCTCAACATTATCCCCATGTCAGCACTATGGGGTAGTGTTATCACCTCTATCTTGCTGATAAGGAGTTGAGACAGGGAGATGATTAAGAGCATAGAAAGCCTGCACTACAGCTGACAGCTAACCCAGGATTCTGCTCAGCGCTTGCCAGCGGGCGCGGAATCTTTACACAGAACTACAAAATGCTGAAACTATGAATACCAGAATTAAAAACCCAACACATTGACCTCATTTGATTATTTTAAGGAATATATTGATAGCTAGTGCCAAGAATGACTACTGCATTCTAGAGAGAGTCCTAATACCAGATAGAAGTACGGAAGCCAGCAGGCAGATGGAGAACTGCAATATGGGTCTCTAAGAAACCAGCAATAACCTTTAGTTTAATACCACAAAGCTGCTATATTTCTTTATTCAGCATATCAGTAGGGAAGTCCATTGGGAAAATGGTTTTGTAGAGTTGTTAAGGTTTTTTTTTTTTTCTTTATCCTTTATGCCTTTTAGGCACTAGTCTATGAACCCTTACACCCCTTCACACCCCAACAAGCAAAGTTGCTCACAAGTATTTCTCAAAGAGATTCTTCTGCCATGTAAAATACTTACAGAACTGGATACTTCAAGACTAGAAACTACCATTTGTGAGTGGGGTGATAGGAATGGATTTTTTTCCCTTGTGTGAATGAAGCAAGCTGGTATGGGGAGGACATTAATAAACCTTACTGTCTTCTCCAGAAAGCCTTTCAGACCTAACTTATCTAAGTGTTCAGCCCCTTTCAAAACTTTCTACACCTACCTTCACCTTTTCCTTATCCATCCCCCTGGAATCAGAACCTACCACACTCTAAGGGTATAGCTGTTATTATTGCTGCCAGGCTTCCTGATCTACCAGAGGTGCTGTCCTTCAAGGGTCTTTGTAACTGAGGCCTGACCCTGGAAATGCTTTTGCACACGTGAAATCGCTCAAAAGCATTTGCCCGTTCTGCTCTCACTACTCTGTTTCAAAGAGCATTTCCTTCTTCCTCCTTCATGCGCTGGAAGATACCACACACGGTGGTGAGTGTGACTGTAGCCCTACAGGGCTGCAGTTTGCTCACAGCAGATTACTTGTCTACAAAGCATTTTCTCACCTGGGTCACCTCTTTAAAGGGAATTTTTCCAGCCTGGGTTTGTAATGTTTCTGTAGAACATTTATTACATTGCTATTCACCGGCATGAAATCCATGCTCCATATGAGTTCATCAGCTACGGCACAGCAACTTCCTAGACATCCTGCTATGCCCAAGGTCCAATTCTTAAATCCAATTTTCTCCACTTTAAGGCTAGCTGTCACAGTTTCCGTTTGATTCTAATTCAGTAGCTCAATTTTAGAATCTGTTACTCCCAGCAATTTTAGCAAGACTGATCTAATAAAAGCATTTTTTCAAAGGCAAGTTGGTGCAATGCTTTGTTTCTCTGTCAGATTTGTAGGCAAATTATTTATGTTCATTACACATTAAGAGGATCTCCAGTTCTGGACTAGCACTATCCTTCACAGAGAGTGAGATGTTACCATCATACCCTTCAGGTACTGTCTTTTCTTCCCAACAGAAATATTATTAGTAGGCTAATATTGCTAATACTGCCACCAGCAGATTTTTATTCTGCTTCTACCTCTACTACTAAGATGCTACTTAAGGCCGGTGCTTTCACCTTCTGTGCCTCAGCTCCTTGACCTCCAAAGTACAGATAACATGGGCGTTGTCATACATGGCCAAAAGAGTGAAGACTTCTGGATTAACCAGGGAGAGCAAGCCAGAATACACCATTTAAATGTTTCCACCCCAATGAACTTGTTCGTGTTAAGGTTAGCTATTTCTCCTACAGCGGCCTCCTTGCACTATTTCAGTATCACCCACTACCAGTAACAGCTTAAAAGCTCTTTATGGTCTGTCTCATCCACTCTCCAAGTAATACTGAACAGAACAAGTTTCCTGGCTGTTTTCTGCACTTGTGCTTTTGCAATCAATGTTAATCATTGCTAATTACCCACGGTGTCATCACAGATCTCTAATTAGTGAAAAAGTCCACCACAGTATCTGGTACTGGATATACCTTGAATGAAGAGACAGCCTCTCTCCCAGCGTGTCTACAATCTGTGGGTGACCATGGGTCAATATATGGATGCACAGAGTTCCAGGTAAGAGTAAAAGATGATGATTAGGTAAATGGCTCTCCCCTCCTTCTTCCATACCTCATGTGTGAATTGTGAAATTGCTTAGGGACATGGTTTAGTGGTGGGATGGAAGGGTTAGGTTAACGGTTGGACTTGAGGATCTTAAAGGTCTTTTCCAACCTAAACGATTCTATGATTCTAAGCCCCTTTCTCCTCCAGAATATCAGCCCTAGATTGAGACATACCACACACCAGACCCGTTTAGTCCTGGCTCCCTCATAAGGGACCATCTCAGTGCTTTCCTGACACCAACTCAGCCTGCTTAGCTCACGGCAGCTCCAGGACCAGAAGCTGCTGGAGCCATCACATCACCTAGGACTAAAGCAGACTAAGGCAGAAGGGACTGCCCTTCTCTCCCCACCAGAGAGGAAAGGGAGAGCTGCAGCAAATACCCATGCAGCCTGAGGGGATGCTATGTTAGATCTAGACGAGGTAAGGAGAGCTGTGCTGCCCCTTCATTTAACTCTTGATGACCAAATGAGCAGCTTCTCTCTTCTACCCCCAAGAAGACACACATTTACAAATTGGGGGGAGGGGGAGGAGTTCTGAGTGCTGCTTCTGGGTCTTAGGGAGAAATCAGTGATGAACTTGAGAAGGAAAATCTGGTTTACTGAAGAGATCACCACAAAGGAAGGAGAGCCTGGCATTTCTACACCCATAAGTTACTTGGGCTTTTTCTAGGCTCCCAGGGCCAGTCCTACATATAATGAAAACCGTAATGAAAAACAGAGACCCTTAGGGTGAAAGAATACAAAATAAGGACTCAGGCCTCAAAATGAAGTTCTTCTTGCCCTCCCGCCTACACAGAGTCAGATCTGCTGGGACAGGAATTCCCCTACACCAAGCTGCTCCCAAAGGACGCCCTGGATCTCAGCTAACTGGGTGGCCTTTTGCTGAACTGCAGTTTCCTCCTCCTTTGCAACTATAGCGCAGCAGGGTCAGATCAAGCCTCCTCAGCAGCACCGGCAAAACTGAGTTTCGCAGGCTTGAGGAGCGGGAGGCAGAGGGGACAGCGGGGTTTCCTGCCCTGGGAGGTGCTGTGGAGCACAGAGGAGGTGGCACACAGCCTGCAGGGAGGGGAAGACCCCCGCTCCCATGCCCCACACCCCCCCACTGCCGCAGTGGCCCATTTGGCTCCCCGGGACTCAGGCATACACCGAGGGGGAAACCGAAGTGCGGCCGTTCTGCCTCCTCCAGCGGCTGGGCCGGCTGCCCTTGGCAGCTGCCGGCATCGCAGTTAACAACAATTTGATAAGAAACCTGCCCTTTTTTGCTCCATTTCCCAGTTTATGGCCTGCTTTTGGTCAGGAGTTGCCTGAACAGGCTGCGTCCAGCTCTGGAGCCCTCAGCACAAGAAGGACATGGAAGTGTTGGAGCGGGTCCAGAGGAGGGCTACAAAAATGATCCGAGGGCTGGAGCACCTCTCCTATGAGGACAGGCTGAGAGAGTTGGGCTTGTTCAGCCTGGAGAACAGAAGGCTGCGGGGGAGACCTGGTTACGGCCTTCCAGTACCTAAAGGGGGCCTATAGGAAAGATGGGGAACGTCTTTTTCATAGGGCCAGCTGTGTTAGGACAAGGGGAAATGGTTTTAAACTAGAACAGGGTAGGTTCAGGCTAGAGGTAAGGAAGAAATTTTTTACAATGAGAGTGGTAAAACACTGGAACAGGTTGCCCAGAGAGGTAGTGGAGGCCCCATCCCTGGAAACATTCAAGGCCAGGTTGGATGGGGCTCTGAGCAATCTGATCTAGTTAGCAGTGTCCCTGCTCACTGCAGGGGGGTTGGACTAGATGACCACTAGTGGTCCCTTCCAACCCTAAACATTCTATGATTCTATGATTCTAAGATTCTATGACCAGACTTTCCACAGGAATAAGCTAACAGAAACCTCAGCTGGATGTGTTTGGTAGAGGGAGGGGAAGCTCCCAAATCCCCCGCTTTAGTTATTTATGTTTTATTCCTTTATATGAAGCACAGCTAGAGGGAAAAGAGCCGCCGGGGAGACCTGTGGCAGAGGTGCTTTTAAACATTTGCCTCCCGTTGCCGTTCTCCCTTCGGCGCAGCTCCACTGGTTTCCCTGCTGTGTTCCCCCCTCACAGCGAGCAAAGGAGCTCTCCAGGCTTTTCCTTCCCCGGTGATGAACGAGCTTTCGGGAGGAGTTATTCAAGATACGCCGTTCCTTTCTAGATTTATAGCAGCTTTGTTATCATCTTGAATCATATGTATACTGTGGGCCGGCTGCCCGGGATCACGGCAATCTCCTGAACGCCAGCGGTGAATAACCCCAATACCCCTGGGGCGGGGGAAAAACACAGCGGCGCTTTTGCC
>NW_009260762.1:360088-360401 GCF_000687185.1 Egretta garzetta
ATAGCGGTCACCTGCAGGCTGCGGAGCTCGGGTGTAAAGTCACGTTGCCCATTTAATAGCGGCGATCATCCCGCATGGGCCCGTCGGGGGCGGGGGGGCGGGTGCTGGGGGGCTGCAGGCCCCCTCAGGGCCGCCACGTACGCCCATCAGCTGCATCAGAGCCTGCCGCGGAAGCAGACCCGCTGCCGCCCCCGTCCCCATCTGGATCTTGGAAGTCACCCCCAAACTGCCAGCTGGGTTTTGAGTCCCGTCGCTAGCCCTCGGCTGTGCGCTGTGGCAGGAGGGGGCAGGGGGGCAGGGCTGTGGGGGGGCG
>NW_009260762.1:361248-391398 GCF_000687185.1 Egretta garzetta
CCCTTCCAACCCAAACCATTCTATGATTCTATGATTCTATGTGAGAGTCAGGTCTCTGAGGCCCGGGCAGAGGCAGCTATGATGGGCCTTCCCACGGCCGCTCAGTGGGAGCGGGGTTACCGACGCATCATGGGCGGCTTCTGGTAGGGACACCACACCGCTGCGGGAGGAAGGCCTGTGGCAAGAACGTGCTGGGCACCCTCCGCTCCCGGACATTCATCAGCGCAGCATAACCGCTGCAAGGGGAGGCTGGCGGTCAAGTGCCACCACCACTTCATAATGCGACAAACTCTTGTTGGTCCTGCCAAAGAACGGAGAGAAGAGCAAGTCATTCAGTGTTGTTCACTTGAAGGTTTCTCCTTTCTGCTGCTGGGCAAAAAGAATGAAAGAAGGAGGGGGGGTGTGAAAATCTCAGCTGCTTTCACCTCCCTCCTTCCCAAAATAATTATCCACAACCTCAGTCCTCAGGGATGCTTTGTCTTGTTTCACCTAAGCAGTATTTTACAGCGGGGAAGATCTGAGGGCTTTTTTCCACTTGGACAAAGGCTGAGGCTGCTAGTGCAGTGGTGTAACATTGCTGTGCTTAAGGTGACCATGTCTGTATAAACAAAGCTTTACAGCTGAAGCTTGCTTTAGCCTGTCTCTTCTTTTTGTCATTTTCCATTGATAAATACACTCAGCTGGTCCTTGTTGTCACATCGGAGCATCTCAGAGTTGGCACAGCACCAATGGTCTTATGCTCACCTGAATCTTAAAATCAGACCTTGACCTGAGTAGACCCACCACTGCCACATTTCAGCTGCTCCACACCAAGGCACAGTGGCGCTTACCAAAGCCCTCAACAGGTATTGTGACATTGCTTTAGAAGTAAGGGGCTTCCTACCACATGTACACCTTGAAAAGGAAATTAGCTGGTATTCCCTGTAATTTCAGAGTAAATGTTCTCTTGTATTACTACTTGAAATGTGATCACCCATGTGGATTTTGTTTGGGAGTTTTGGTGGGGTGGGATGAGGGGGTTGTCTGGAAATACTTTCCTTCTTGCCTCAGACATTACAAATCCTTTGAAAATATTTTCTTTTTGGCATTTTTCTCAGGGGATGACTGCAGAGATCAGGAAGAGATGCATAAGATAAGGAATGTCTCAGACTGTGCTGGGGCTGTATGCTCTGCTACAGTCAGCTGGAGCTCAGAGCAGATGAGCGAGCTTTGCCCATAAGCCACAACAGGAGCAGGACAGCACAGGGAAATGGACAACGCTGAGAACTGATAGGTAATGCCTTCAGGGTACGGGAAGAGGGAGAAGCCCACACCAGAGTATTTTGGTCTCCCTGGCAGGTAGTCACCTTTGGGAGAAAGCCCCCTTCATAAACAGAATATTCTCCAAACAGCGGTCTCATGCAGAGAAACATGCTTTTAACAAAATGCCTTTCTTAACCAGTTTGCTGTTTCCATCTTTACCTTCTAGCAGGGGGGAAGGTAGTATTTATAATGTGGACTACTTCTACTGAGAATTACAGATGAGCCCTTGTCTCAGCAGAAACAGAGAAATGTCATTGAGAGGGATCTGTGACAAGTTACAAAGAGGGTTATTCTGAAGAGTGGGAGGTTTTTCCAGGACTGCCATTTCTTGTCAGAGATGATTTTATTTGCAGGAAGGCTGCAAGGCAAATGTCCATGCTACAGTGGGCATCCCCACATTTCTCTAGGAACTTTTTGTACATAGAGTTCATGGATGCAAAGCTGGAAAGGACCTGATCCTTGCAGGAATGAACTAGGTCTATGCTGTACTTGACAGACAGTTTTCTACGTGTTTCTTAAAGACCCTATCTGGCATGGAAGATACTACAGTCTTCCTGGATAATCTACCCCGGTGCCTCTCTGTCCTTTCAGGGACAAGCATTTCCAGATGCCTAAACACAATTTCTGGGACAGAAATAAGTGCACATACGTGGTGTGGCCAGTAGTGGTGCATGGTCTTGCATCCAGCAAGGCTGCTGGCTATCTCAAAACTCCAAACAAATAGGCAAAATTTTCAAATTCCACTTGGCAAAATTTCTGGGCACAAAACCTGTAAGGATGTCAAATATATGCCATACTTACCCCTGTACTTTTCCATTGGCACTGCAGAAAACCATAATGCCAAGTCACAATAATCGCCATTTTACCCAGTGTTACCCACTTCAAGGGAGAGATGACACAATTTTCACAAGACTGTGCACTTGCAGGGTAGGCTGAGTGCCTGCAGACTGCAAGCACAGTAGCACATCTTACCTGGACAGCACAGCTCCCATGCAGGGGACTCCTCAAGGCTGGTGCAAGGACTGCTGCATGGTCTGAAGCCTTGGCAGTGGGAGGAGGCGGTGAGCAAGTAGCAGCTCCTGCTGCCAGCAGGCCCCAGTTGGCCCCCAGCTTCATGCTCTGCCTCATTCACCCTGTTAGAGCCATAGCAGTGGTCTCCTGCCAGTGACCTGTGCCTGAAGTGCCTTCTCCTGTCAGCACTTGGAGGTACGTGGCTTTGCCATCCTGTCACTAAGACATTCTGAGTGGTTGTAGGTCCTGAACATACATCACTTAAAAACAAGGGATGCTGTGTGAAATATCTACCACATCAAAATTTCTATCCTATCACCGGCAATCAAAGTAGCTGTTTATAACACCCCACCCCTCCAAAAGCTGTATGTTTCTTTGGTTTTTTGCTTGTTTAAGAAACAGGTGTGGGAGTAAATCCAGTTAGAAAGTATGAAACTCTCTACAGCTTCTCAGTTTAAACTCTAAACTGATTATTCTCTGAGGCTACACCGTTAACTGGAACAGCAGCCATGCAAGAAAGGTAAACTGTTTGGCTGGCCAACGCTTGCATGATCAAATAATTAATCAGCCTCGAAGGCAAAATCAGGTTTCCAGGAACCCTGCTTCTTTGGGATTAGATTTTGGAGTGGAAAAGGTCAGGCTGAGCTACCAGCTCTAATAACTCACTATACTTTGTTCTGTCATTTTATTTAATTTGTAACAAGAAAAATAAGCTTCCATGTAGAGCAAGGTAGAGGAGTTTTCTGTTTCTTGTTAAGGTCCACAGGGCAAAATCCTGACATACTTTCTTAAACCTCCAGTAATTATTTTTGGCTTGATCCCAGTTTGGTTTCTAACTGACATTTGCCTGCAATACTGAAGCCCCCCTTGCCAACAGCAAATTTATTCACGCTCTGGAGAGAATCACCAGGCTGGAGGGTCAGGACCCACTACCTTGCCATTTACCACAGATCTGACCAAGATACCACTTCTACCGAGATCGGATTGTGGAGCTCCTACTGCTGCTGAAAGATGGCAGGATCTGTCTCACATGAAAGAGGAGTTAATCCTCTTGTGATATTTAGGATCTGGAGAATGGGCTCAGTGGGGAGTAGTGAGCCCAAAAGTACTTGACCCATCCCTTTGGAGATTACAAGCTGTGCTGGCGATACAGTAAACCCCTGGTCCACAGAGCATGCTCACAGAATTAGTACCTCTAAATTTCCTTGGGATGCCCATTTCTGATAATGACTTAGGCAGATGTAGAGCACAGAGCCTGTTAAATGTGGAAGTTAGGCTCAGCTTCAGATGTCCTCAGCTATTTTGAAAGAAGAGATGAATGGGAGAAAACCCACAGCACGCAAAAACATTAGGTTCTTTCTTTCTGTTCAGGTGACATCTTCCATCTCTTCCCGGCACAGCTTTGACACCATCGCTTGCGAGTGTCTGGCTCCATTTCTGACACTAACATACAACTGTAATAAGCTTGGCCCAAAGGGAGAATCCCCCATGACCCTCATTACTAAAAATTTCATTTTTTTTTTCTCCATAATTGCATGATTAAGAATATTTATGATTCCTTACAGCACTTAAAAGCTAAATAGACAAGACAAAGACAAGGCAAGGTATGGGGGCAGGGTGAGATGATTCTCTGCAGTCACCTAGCAGGTCAGTGGCATGGGGTGAGAGAAAAGCCCCGGTCACCCGCTACAGTTTGGAATTATTGCAGTACCCACAACCTTCTGCCACACAGCAGGACTCCAGCATATTCCCGACAAGTGCACACTGGGAACAGACACTTTCTTGCCCTCACAGAGGATGTCTGTATCACCTTTAGGGCACCTCCAGAGAAGAAGTATGTGTGCAGCAAGCAAGACGGTGAGTTACAGTGCACAGCATATTAACTTCCCACATGGTTGTGCTTGAACTGCCCAAGGAGCGAAGTAACTTGCCTCCCACACGCACAGAGCACACGAGATGCCTGCACAGAGCAGAGCAAAGCAGGTGCTGCACGTTCACAGCTTAGCTTTCCTCACACTGAGTCCTCCAAAGACACCAGCCCCAAACAGCACCGGTGCTGACATGCGGGCCCAGCAAAACCCTGAATGCCACACTCAGAACTTGTGAGGACGCTTGGGTGGATCTGTGGTCCAAAATGTCCTCCTTTCTGTTCACTGACAGGCACAGCCCCATAGGATTCTTTAATATGTAAGTCCCTCAAGATGCATATGTCAGTGGTTAAAGAGGGCAATCTGGGAGTGTAAGGCAAATGCTTTTATCCTACAGCTTAGGAGTGGTCCCGCTAAATAGCAGGCTTCTGTACATTAGGTACACAGGGCATCAGTAGAACTGAATGTAATTCACGCATTTCCTACTGGCCCTAAGCTCAGCTCTCACTAGAACTTCCAGTCCTCTCCTTCCCTCAGCAAAGAAATATTTCCAGTTTGTTTGTTTTCTAAACAAAAATGAAAAACTAGGAAGAGGGATATTTCTAAGCTCTCTATTCACTCCCAGTTGTTTACAGGTATGCTGCTGGGACAGCAAAGTCTGGTTTTAGTGACTGGTTGCACTATGAAACTTCCCAAAGACAGATCTCTGTTTTGCCAAGAATAACTTTTCTGTACCAAATTAATTTCCATAGTGAATGTACAAGGGGGAACGGAAATTTTAGGGGTATGCTTGAGAAATAAGACTTTCAGTTATAGCTCCCAACAGGCCCTGGAATTTTTTTTTTTTTGGTCCGCTCACCTATGTGTTTTAAAAGTACATAAGGCCACAGCATAACCAGAGTACAGTGGCCATTGTTTTTAAACTTGAGAAGGCCAAACAGATTGTGTCTTATCAGGAAACACCTCTGAGGTTATAGGTAAATGACACATGCACACAGCTCGACAAGGTGTTTGTTGACAGTAAGCTCTCAGCTACCACTTTCCACTCTTCACAGTTCTAGCCTATCTCGCCGTCTTCGAAAAATAGGCAGGAGACAACAAAGTGTATTGTTTAAGGTACCCAGCTGCAGTAAAATGGGGAGTCCCCCTCTGCTTTGCCAGAGATCAGAATCTTTTCCACTTCTTCCTCTCACTTGCAAGATTCCTCTGGGGCAACCCTAACTCCATTGTATTTAGGGGTAACTGAGAACCAGGTTGCTACCCGTGACCTTTTAGTCTCTTCCAAAGATATCTGCATGTATATGTAAGTGGAGGAAATACAGGGTCATCTTGGAGACAATCTGTGGTTGGACAAATTTAGCTGTGTTTCTGCCACTGCACTGCTGAAATGGGTTGAACACACCTGAGAAACAGGATGCTGTGAAATGGTGATTTTTTTTTTTTTTAAACTGATATCTTTCACTTGAAAAATACAGAAAAATTCTCGTTTATCTGTCACTCAAAAAAACCCAAACCCAAAATGCCTTACAGAAAAGCTTACCAATTCATAACAAACAGCAGGTCTCGATCATTGGCTAGGACAAATTGGTCTAAGTTCACTCATTTATCAGCTTAACATATGGTTTACATAATGTATAAATCATAAAATTCATCCAATCTGAAAAAAAGGTGGACAAAGGAAAAACCGTTGCTCTCTTTTCACAGGTAGAGAAATGGAGCATCGAGACAGGGATGACAGGTCTGTCTTCAGCTAGGAAATCCACATGGACCAGCTCTTCCTGACGTGGAGAGAGCACCTGTGTTTCTGGACATACCCGTGTGGGCATACTGCTGTGGGTGAAGGTATTAAACCACTGTTTACAGTAAATGCGATGCAGGGAGAACCCAACATTGTGTTGGATGTCCCCCACCTTCTTTTCCCATGTTGAGTGATGTGACCTCATGTGAGGCTCAGGACACACCTAGCGTTTCAGGTCACATCATGGGTATGACTCACAAAGTTATTTGACTGAGATGGTTGAGTTGGCAAATGCCTTCTGTGAGGGTTGAGAGGGTCAGGGCAGAAAATGCCATGTCCCAGTTGAAAACCTGGGACAAAATAGCATCTCAGAAACTTGTGAGGATGAGAAACAATATTTTACAGGGTGTCCAGGTCCAGCCAAGACATCTGGTGACCAAAGCTTGACAGGCTGGGCAGTTTGTGCCTGGGATCCCAGCTATTCACACCTCTAAGCCTGCACCCAGCTCTGGGCTGCTGTATGTGGCAATAGACAGGTGTCCACATGATGTCTAGCATCACTGCAGAGATCCCAAAGTCACCCACCTGCCTAAGGAAGAGCAAAAAGGTCCCTCTTCTGTCCTAGTCAGCTGACATGGCCACAGAGAAACATCCTTCCTCTGAAAGGAGCTACAGAAGCAGAGAGATCTGGCATGGAGGTATGTCAAAGTCAGTGTTTTCCCTGTGATTTTTATGAGTCTCCGCAAGAAGGAAATTAGAAACTGAAGTCTACACTCTCTCCCATTTATAAATGTGTCCATAATGTGTACGTTGTGCTGTAGGTTAATGATGCAGTTCTCAAGCAAGATTAACTGCTGCTTCAGACAGCCATCAATTTTTTATGATTGCAAGACCATTTCCCTACTAAAAATGAATGTTACATTCCCCAAGGGATGGGCTGTATTCAGTATCAGTCAGGTGTGTAGGGTGGGAAGATGAGAGTAGCGTGAAAAAAAAAAAAAGAAATAAAAAATGTTTAAAAAAGAAAGCAGAAGACACAAGCTAGTTCCCTAGCTCCCACACCAGGGAACAGGTACGTGACTTTCCTCACTGTCACTTCTGAGCATCCTGAATAAGGTTAAATATGCAGACGTGCGGATGTGCTACTGACCCTCACTGATGGGGCCAGCTCCCTCTAAAGTGATGTTCTAAGCATTAATGCCCAGTATCAGGCAACAGTGAATTTGTACAAGATCAGAACAAGTGTCATCCTGCCACAAGGCAGTCCAGAGACTGCTTAATGCTATAGCTGAGCTTGTTATCAAACTTAGCCTATATTTGGGGCCTATGGCTGTGTCAGCAGAACAAGGGGAGTCACCTCATCCACCAGTCCATGTTAAGACATCTGCCTAAGAAAAGTGGGAAGAATTGTCCTTTGTAGGTGCCTCTCTCTCATGCTTTCCCTCTCTACCTCAACTGCAGAAGGGAGCCTGATGCCTAACCTAGATTAGAAGCACATTTTCCGATGTCTGAAGGGGAGATGAATCCTCATCGACAGAACAAGTCTTTGACCCAGTAACTCTGACCAGGTACAACTGGTGGTCCTGAAAGGATCCCAGCTACCTTCATTAACAATAATCCACATTTTAACCATTAATGGTGAAACCATTACCACTCAGTCTGACCCTTTTCAGAAGACTAAGCCAAAAGACCACAGTATCATTGTAACTACATCCTTTGATTCAGCTTTGGGCTGGCTTGTCCTGACATACCTTATTTTGCCTCTATGTAAAGAAATAAGTTACATCTACGCAAAGAACCTTGTATCCTGATAACCATATCCTTGTTTTGTTTTTGACTAATGAAATGAGGCAAGTTGAGAAAAATTAATAAAAATCAGACCATATATAACTTACCAAGATGTTACATTGCCCTTACCGTAAGTGCAGTTGAGATCTTTATTAAAAAATGGGACTGGAAAAAGTTCCTTGTGAACATTGCAATACTAAATAGGCTCCTAGTTAAATATAATCCAGGTACTTTAAAATCTGTTATGGTGTTGGTTCACTGACAACAGCTGAATCACCCTCTGAGAAAGCCTACACTTAGGTTCATGCTTAACTGCATTTCTTTCACCCGACTCCTACCCGTGCTTGGAGTTCACAGCTGAAAACTCTGGGCCTCAACAGCATTAACATTTTCTAGGCATCTCCCATTAGTCCACAGTCACAACCGCAGCTATGGTTGGGTTCTGCCATTTGCAACTGTGCTGAAGAAAGCATTTCTGGGGTTGCTCTGTATCAAGGATGTAGGATGGGAGGCTCTAGATGTGAACCTGTAAACGTATAGCTGCCTTCGACTACAAACCACAACAACCACTACTGAGTCTACATTTCTGCTTCAGTACCTGCATGGTGAGATACATCTGGATTATCTTCCAGTCCCCTAAAGCAATTTGAACATATTTCTTGGAAAAGCAAGGATGGACCTCAAATTACTTTGCATAGAAAATGTTGTTTTCCAGACCAAAGTCAATGAGGACCTTTTCCATTAACAGAGTATAGATAAAGGTAAGCTGATGTGTCTACTAGTACAACATTCATTAAGCTAACAATTTAAATATTTATGAGGAAGGAAAATATTCCAGCCTTTACTACAAATATGCTAGGTCTCCTAACCTTCTGTATGGGGCAGAATATCACCCAAATATGCCAGATTGGGCACATCAGAAGTATTTGCAGTGGACCAAACTGTATAGGTTATTTCCCTCTCAATAAAACCCACAGACCAAGTATTATCAATTTACTATGGGTAACAATATTGCTAATGCCTGTACTGTACCTTCAATTTTTTAGAAGAGCCAGCTTGCATATTGGATGGTTGGTGTGAGTCATTTGTAGGAGACATGATGGTTTTCAGGGCTGGCGAGCATCCACCGCATCACTGGGCTGCTGAATCCTCCTCACACGGAGACAGCCAGGCCAGGTGGTAACCACAAAGACCAGAGACCACCATGGAGGAGCAGGGTGATTCACTGACTCCTTCTTAAACACCCCAGCAAGGAGGAGGGCAAGCCCATAACCAGCCAGACCACTTTCAAGAGCAAATATTTATCAGTGCCTATGCTGGTACAGCCTCAAAACACTGACACAAGAACTGGCTGAAAGAGGCCTCTCTCCCCCATATTCCTTAGCCATGTGGAGAACAGCAATCACTGTACTTTAAAAAGCTGAAAGGCTTGACAAAGTAGTAGTTAAATGCAGGAATGGTGCCAAAATGATAAGTGCAGGGACTCAAGCTTTCCATTCATATGCAGAACAGGTATAGTACAAGCTGTAGCAATGCAAACTTCAATTTACCTATATCTGTGGTCCCACCATCCCTGGAATATGCCAGCTCCCCTCAAAGTGCTCTGACACAGCAGTAACGTTTTCTTCTCTTGCAGCATGTTGGAGATAAAATTTGATTAATTTCAAGCTTGTTTGCCTGCTCTGACTCGGGGTGTGTGTGCATATGTATGTAAAGAAACTTCAGCACCTTTGCCTGTCTATTTTTGTGCATAGTGCTGCTGAGAAGAAGGACACTAGACATCCACAGGCTTACAGGAATAAACAAACCTAATGCAAAATAGAGGTATACAAAAGTCCATAACTCCTGAACTGGCTCCCTTCCATCAACCTAGAGGGAAGGGAAAACATCATTCTTGTGTACAGATGACAAGAGTTACTTTCTTGTTTGTCTAATAAATACCAGCAAATGCACAATACAGGGAACAAAGACTATGTTACAGCTTTGAACAAGCTAAAGACATTAAACTGCACGTGCCACATGAGAGACATGGCAATTGCATTGGTAATTATTTTCATGTTTCCTAGTTCTACCACAAGATATTCATTTCACTAGCTATTATACTCAAAAATTGTCACAGTACAGGGGGAAGCAGGGAATAGCTTGTATATCCATAATGTGATCACTGCCAATATATCAGTGTATGAAAACAAATGAATGCATTTTCCCTCAAGTATCGGAGTAAGAGCCTACATATCAAACCCATTTGACTTAGCCTTATGAGGAGAAAAGCTATTTTTAAAGAAATAGCATTAGGAGGCAGAAAAGCAGAACGAAATAACTTTATGGTCATTTCAAAAGAAAAGCAGAAGGCTCGGATGATAATCTCACCAGCAGTGGCTGGTCCTTGCACCAGCAAAGAAAGAAACAGGAGAAATATCTCCAATTTCTTCTTTGTTGTGTTTTTAATTAAACTATTTCCCCAGTACTTTTATTCAAGCTATAAATATTAAACCTTGGCTACATGCTTTTCGCTGGAGGATCCTGGCAAGCTCATTGTGATGTTGCATAAGCTCGTAACTCGAATGGCAGATCCTTTCCTCCCCTTCGAGTGGCTGATTCTTTCCTCCCCCAGCTCAAGTTTCAGGGAAGGCATACTGAAATTTAGGCCCAAAGTTTGACCCTTTCAGATGAGCTCCTGCTTTGCTTCCCACCTTGCTTGGAGTTTAAGAGGTTTAGCCAAGAAAAGACAGGGAACTATAAGGTTAAAGGGGAAGAAGAGAACAGCTTGATTGACTGGTCCTTCAGACACTTTGGCTGCTCTGAATTCTAAATATAGTGAGAATTAATGAGGCAGAACTGTCCTTCAACATTAAAATTGCCCTAAAATTGTTAATGCTCTATCACTGGACACCACAGAAAAAACACAAGGCAAGCTCCTGCACCAACCTTCACATAAGCCATACCTAACCAGTCTGCCTTTCAAACAGGTATGGTTAAACTTACTTGTGATGGAGCATGTTGATGTACCATCGCAAGGGGCAGGCAGGCTTAACCCAGAGAGCAGCTAACCAAACCAACGAGGGATGACCGTACCGGGAAGGAGAGCAGAAGCAATTTTTTTGAGTCATAACCACATACCTGTTTTTTCCAGATCAAGTAGGAAAGACCACGACAATCGTTTTCACCACCTGCTCATCATTTCTCCCTGTCGCATACATAGGTTCTCAACAGGCATGAATCACTTTGTGAGGGACACGAACACTTCCAGTCTAGACAGTTTCTGAAAGGACAAAACCAAGCCAGGCTGCAGAGCAGTAGCTTTGGGGCTGGTCTCATGCGCCTATGAGTCTGAATACTTCTGGGTCTGGAGGGCTGGCTTAGGGCTCTGCTAACCAAGCAGCAAAAGAAACTTAACCTAATTTACACTTAAACTATTTTCTAACTGAGGAAAGAGATTTACATGTCTGCCTTTAAAACAATCTATACAATGCATTTTGGAAAAAAAACAACTGTCACAATTATCATTTCTGTACAATTGCAAGTAATGCATTCTGATTGATGCCAACCTAATGCATATGTGCACCCAAAGGCCCTTTTCTTCTGCCTGATTCGTAGGAGCAGCTGAAGAACATCCTTGTAAGGGAAGAAGGGTAAGTAAGCTTGATTTTTTTTCCTCCTGAATCTCTCCTTGGTTAGCAGATTTATTCAAAGCTCTCCTTGCTAGGATTCAACATGGCAGCTTTCAGCACCAGTGAAAACTGGAATTACTGTAAATAACTTTCACATTGAGTTCAGTCATCTGTTAATTGCCTCATTACCATGCTTTACAATACCAGGCAGGTCCACAAGAGGCAGGACTAGAAGGCCGTTCCTCAGTCACTGAGTCCAGGCCTGTACAGCTGCAGACCAGCAGCTCATACATCGTTGAGAAAACGTCTATCCCAATCTCCTTCTAGGGTCAAGATTAAGTATCTAAACATGGATGTGCATTTTGTACCCACAAGAGTCAATATCTGTGGTATTTAGACCCAGGCTCCACTTCGCTCAGGGGAACTCCAAGTTTGAGTTAGAGGCGGCCTAACTCTATTTCTAGTTACACATGCCCAATTCATTTGCTTTCAGCTGGACTGGAGCAATTCTAACATTTGGCTTGTTTCATCACTGACCACCATAACCCTGACACTGATAAGATGAACAAACACAGTCACAAAGAAATAAGCAAGGAAGACAACAGGTATAATCTGGGGGAGTACAAACAATAAAATCTGTCCCCAGGTACATATTAGGTGACATTTTTAATGTTTAATTAATTTGGATCCTTTTCTTTTGACTCTAGGCCTGTAATGGGAATTGAGGCAGAGAGAAGTTGAGAAGGAGGACAGGATCTCACCATGGGTGGTTCATGACCTTGGTTTGCAAAATCAGCCCAAACTTTCCACCTTTGAGATCCAGTTGAGGTAGCGTTCAGCATCAAAGATGGGCTTTCGTATTTGTCACCATTAGGTATTTACCACTCCAGAGGAAATGAAAATAGAATAATAAGCAACATGCCCTGTAGCCTTGGAGCTCATTACGCATCTTTCTTCACAAAGTAAGTGGAAAACACATGAGCTTGGAAGATATCCACGGAGCAATTAAACACGCGCTTGTCAACATGTCACAAATACTGTGTTTTTACAGTTGAAATGAAAACACAAAATGCCATCTGATTGAACTTCAGAATAATTAGCACATCACAGCACACAACCACGACAAGTACCTGTCAACAGCTATCAGCACAGCAATGACATTTTCCACTGCGAATAATAATGTCATTTTCCACATTTGAATAGTAACGCTATTTTTTGTCTTTTGAAAAAGCAGCATTGTTTAAAACAGATACAAATATATCCTCCGTAAAACAAGATTTCATTCTGCTAAGTTAACACTCAAACAGAATTATTTCGTATATTTTGTAGCCAAAGCTCTAATTCCACATGCAAAAGCAAACAGAGCTCTAATTCCACGTAGCTCCCGGAGGGAGAGGAGGATGATGCCGGTGGGATGCTGCCTTTGGTAGCCAATGTCTATGTGCTCCCAGAACACTTTGTCTGTATGCCAAGCTGCATAATGAGGAATGCTCTGGGCTTGTACTAAACTGGCGATTTCTTGTAGAAAACACACCAAAAAATACACCAGAGAGTCGAGTATGATGGGTGATTTTCAGCGATTTTCAGGGAAATTGATAATGACAGCTCTGTGGTGCTGCTAGAGTAGCTTGTTAAGAGAAAGGTAAGAAAAAGCCAAAAAAAGTTTCTGTAAAGTTTTATTAAAGTTATAAACCGCTCTACTGGTCTGTTTTCTGTAAACAAGTTGGTTATTAATAGATGTGATTTAAAATGCATGTTGAATTGCACAGACTGGCAAGTACAGTCTCACCCTTTTTGGGTGGCTGTGTACAATTTTATGCGTGTTGGCTATGACTTTAATTAACAAGTCACAGGAGCTTGGACCGTTGGGTCTTTAAAATCCATTAAAAGAAAAGCTTGTCTCTTACTAGCAACAACAAATTAACAATCCTACAAAGATAAGTTTTGAAAGAAAGGCTGGAAGAAGTCAACATAGGGTCAGCCTTGGATACTGACCATAGGGCAGGACTGGGCAGGAGTCAGGTCCCCTACCCCATGTAGCTGACAGCAAAATCAATACGTTGATTTGCCTGGTTGAGGATGTGGTTTTCCTCCTTGCAACACACCGCAGCCTTCCTCTCTTCCACCTCCGCCTGTGCTCTGAAACAACGCAGCACAGTGAAGCACCAAGCAGAGATACTGAAGTTGGCTTTGAGAGCCTCAGGCTTGGGTGGTAGCGGTGGTGTAGCCATGCTGGCTGAAAGCCCTGCCCAGGGTGAGAAGCTGGGGTAATTTAGAGGGAGCTGGGTATTTCTGCATGATGCTCTGTTGTGACATACACTTTTGCCTTACCGGAGAGGTAAATCAATTCCTGTAGCCATTCCCAACTTGGCTTGTCTGCCCACCAGAGTGACAGCTTTTAATGCCAGCTGGAATGAGGCTGGTGCCATCACAACAAAAATTCTCTATTTATATTAACAGGATTAAGTAACTGATCCATGGAGACGGCTCATCTCCACTCAGAGCACAGAAACCCGCCTCCACGGAAATATCTGTCATTATATCACAGTCCAGAGCAGTCAGTTCTGCCGAGGCTTCACATCCCCTGGGGTGGGATTTGTCTTGTCTCATCTTTAGCCATTTACAAGGTAGGTATTTATCTTAAGTGGTAGTGGTGGCTTCTACTATAACCTGTGGAAAGATACCAGTATCTCTAGATGGCAAGACATCTCACCTGCCTTAGACACTTGCATCTGCAGCTTCCAAATTGTGCAGAGAGCACAGGATGACCTAGAAATTTGCACTGCTACTGGTACTGTTGTGTGCCAAGCCAACTGGGGTCTTGGCTGACACTGGAACCGTAACAAAAGTAATACAAAAATCTGCATTGTGTTTAAATGACTTCCACTTCTGACTCGCCTCAGTGTGAGTGAAGCCCTCTCCTGACTGTGTAAGTTTTATACCGCTTTATACCATTGAAAGAAAAAGCACTTTTGCAGTAGAAAATTTGAGAGTCTCAGCATAACTTTCTACTAAATGACATTGCCCTCTGAGTATTTGCTTTCAAGTTGGATGATTAGGAATGGGTGTGGATCGGGTGGATAAAGCTGGTTCTCTGTGCCAAACTCCCATGTCATGTAAAATTCAGATAAAGTTTTATTTAAAATGTAACAACAATGATCATCAAGGGCAAGATATGTCTCTCTGCCTATGAGAACTAATTCAAAAGAAGAATTCATGAGGAAACAAGCTGCTGAAATTTCCAACAACTCTCCACAACTCTGCAATGTCCACAGAATTTCTGCAGAAACTGAGTTGCTGTTGTGGTTGCCTCCCCTGCAGCCTGGTGTCCCAGAACAGAGATGGCCAGCCCCATCTGCAAATGCCACCACCATCTCTTTGAAGCTGTGGGGCAGGGCCACCATCTCCTTTACTCCAAGTCAGCAAGAAAACTGCAACCTGTCCCTTGGTTGAGTGGTAGGGAATCAACATTCAAGAATGAGAACCTCTGCTCTACAGTAGATGTGCTGATTATAGATGGGGCCTTAATCACAAGCAGTAGAGAATTCCTATTTGGCTTTCATTTTAGAGCAGTGCAGATTTAGAAACTCACACCTTATGGAGTCAAGAAGCTTGTGTGGAAAAGCTTTCAAACAAACCAGCTACTGAGCCATCAGGCCATGGAGACACAGTCATCCTGGCTCTAGGTAACCCACCCACACTATCCTGGAGCTGCGGAGAGCTTGGTGATAGTGGTCCAGGTTAAACAGTTTGCTTCCAAACCACTATGAACTGCAAGACAGAGTACATCTCCCTTAAAACCAAAATTACAAGGGGATGCACAAGGGGGATTCAAGAAGAAAGTTCCCACTCTACCAGGTATTGGGCATTGCATTTTGCCCTCTCTGGAAGTGAAATGGCTGACCTGATCTGTCAGATTAGTTCTGTCACCAAAAGGTTTGACCCTACTCTCCTCTCCTCCCACCCTATCACTCCCTCTTACTGCTCATCTGGCTGCTTGATGAGCCATTTCAGAACTCAGGCGGTTAACCTGGGGGAGGGAAAAGGAGGGCAGAACACAGCTCCCCGCTAACAATGCGTAGTTTTCATGGTTTTGTTTCCAAATCTATTTCTTTTTGTTTGTTTGTTTTGGTGGTTTTTTTTCCTCTTTCAGGAATAATCTTCAGAAAGAAGGGGAGAAGGACTGAAAAGAAAACCCACCAGACTGAATAACAGGGCCATCTGGGGAGAGCACCTTTCTCCCCAAAAGCAGTTCAGCAGTGAGCTCAGTAGATAACTGAGCTTGCAGTTTCTGGTACAATTCACCCTCCAGAGACAATTACTATAATCCTTCTGGGTCCACGGTGGTTGATGTCGACAACCAGGGCAGATGCACGGGGGACTCTCCGGCAGCCACGTATGAGAGCATCCACACGTAGGAGGCAGGGTTACAACTCTCTTGGCTGAAATATCTTGGGCTGGATAATGCCATTTTTGCACGCCAGAGCCATCGATTCAGCTCACAGCACCGCTGGAGGAACTGAGTGCTCTTTAGTGACAGTACAAACGCACCTTGCAACATCTGCACCGTACCAGAACAACTCCAAAATGGAAACAAAACACCTTGCACACAAACTGCAGGGCTAACAGTAACTCTCATAGGAAGCAAATCTTTTGTAAACTCAAACACTTCACTCAAAAATGCTTCATGTTATGCTATGTATGAGATGCCTTGTCAGTATTGCGCATTGCAGAGATTGAATGAACACCATTTAAACCAATTTAGTTTAACTATTAAAAATGTCCTGGGAGGGGATTTAATTAAATTTCAATATGATTTGCACAGGTTTAGTTTAAGTTCATCCTTATTACTTTGAGCTGCTCGCTGAGAATCTAAAAGACATGCTCTTGGCTTGGTTGAGAGAGGCTGAAAGGTGGCCTCTCCTGTGGCAGTGCCCCAGCTTGGGATGTTCAGTGCCGACCCTAGGCAGTGGAAAGTGAAGGTGCTGCCTGAGGGACAGCAAGGTCTGAGTGGGCTGCAGGTGTCTCTGGGCAACAGGCCCAAGCAGAAACCTTTGTGGTTCGGCCATCACATCGCCCTCCCTCCAACTCATCCCCGGGGCAGAGAGCATGACAGAAATTGTGGGGGAAAGCTTCGAGCCATGAAAAGTTTGAGCCTCAAAAAGACCAAGGAATTATAAATCCATTTTGGAAGTCTTGAACAGACCAGACCCCAAGGAGGGGACTACTAAACATGAAGAGCCTATGCCATAGGTCCCTTTAATGTTTCCCAGGACAAGATGATTAGTTAGCAGTTATAAAACCACTTTGAATACACAGTGATGCTTCCTGTAGGTTCTCCTCCCACCCAAGCTTCCAGCCCTCAGCAGTTTAAGGGCATCCTGCACCGTAAGCTACAGCCAGATCATTATTTTACTAACCTCCCACCCTGCGTGCATACAGTTAATCTCTTTCAACACAGGCGTATTTTTAGAGTATAATACCCTGTGGCAGTGACTTTCATTTAGTTATGTGTAATCCAGAAGAAACCCCCAGCCTTCCTTGACTGCTTTAGCCGTAGCTCCTGTATGGTGAGACATTGTGACTCGTTGCTCCTTGTTTGCCATTCCCACAAGTTTTGTGATTTTTAGGACTGCTAAAAGCAGGTGCTAGGAGAACTCCCCAAGACACGTCTAAGCCAGCAAAAACTTGGTAAAGAAACAAAGGGAGAAAAGTGAGAAGCAGATTAAAGCAAAAGTAAATATGAATCAACACAGAGTTTTAAAGCTCTGCAAAATTTAAATAGGAGTCGGTACCATTCTTCTTGTACTAAGAAAACCAGTAGCATCTCACATTTCCCGAATGCACCTCTTTTCTTCTGTCTAATTTGTAGGAGGCAGCATGTCTAAAACAGAGACATCGCTTTAAGGTGCTTTATGGCAACTTCCCCACCAGTTTTCTATTCAGGTTGCTTTGATTTCCACCATGACTTTACCTTCAAAGGTACTTCAGAGCATACCTAGCTGATGGTTCGTGTACACGTCCCCAGCCTAGTCAAAAGTCTAGCTCTTGCTTTGACACGCATTTTTCATTTTTATCTTCCTAAATTGAAAGGGATGCACGCACACACCCTGACGTATTTCCCACCTAGCCTCCCAGCCTAACAACGGTGCTTTAATTGGCCCAAGGCATTAAACTGAGCCCAATAGCTGGCTGAGCACAGAGCTGTGGGTCACACACATTTTCCATTGTTTTCTTTTAACGCTGTACCTCAGATGGCGGATAAATAAACATAGGCTGATACCCATCTCTCAGACTGATTAAGATAAGACACTTAGCGTCTCTTCATCTCTGCTTCGTTTCCTCCTCTGGCTGTGCAGGAAGAGCTGCTCAGAGGGGTCCTGAGGTGAGATTATCACAGAGATAGCCCCAAAAGGCTGCCTTCACCCATGCTAGCCCTAGGATGGGTTCTGCAGACCAAACATCCTCCAGAAATAACCCATGAGTCTGGCATTGAAGCCCTCAGGGAGCACCTCTCATCTCAGACACAGGCACCTTTCTGCCCTTCCTGAGCTGACCCTGCTCCAACACATCCCTTCAAGGGGAGCTTGATGGAGAGGTGGAGCCAAGCAAGACCAGCGCATTGGCCAAGGGCACCACAGATTCCTGCCCCTGCCCTCCACAAATGCCCCACCACATTGGGTCAAGCAGACAGGACATGGCGTGTACTTGGGACACACCTACGATGGTCATTACTCAGCCTGTCTAAATGAGAAGCTAATGGTGAAATGGAAGGAATGACGCCTCCACGGCAGGAGGAATTAAAGCCTGCTGCTGGAAGCAAACATTTTGAACCAAACCCCACATTTCCCCCCTCAGTTTGACACGCACCTCTCAGGAGCACAGAAACAAGGAGTAGAAATAGGGACTTTCAGCCCACGTGATCAACAACCATCTCTTGCCCCTTGCGAAGCACTGAGCCCCCCATGCCCCTGGCAGCCTCTGGGGGCTGGGCCAGGAGGGGGTTGAGCCCCCAAGGGGCAGGTGCCAGCCTGACTTTAGGGCATCCCGATCTGTGACTCCCACCAGAGCTCTGGGAGACACACAACGCTCGTGATTCGCAAGGTTCTTTTTAACTAGAGAAAATACTGCCCTAAGAAAAAGCAAACACTTGTGCAATCGGTATTACCCGTCTGACTTCGGCTACCGACAAGAAACCTCGAGGAATCTCGTTTAAGCTATAAATGTGCAACAAGCAGCGGTTTTGTTGTGTGGTGTTGGAGTGACCAATGCAAGTTTAACAGTTTAATGCAAACATAAGCCATTAATTTAAGTTGGTTATTTTTAGCAGCCGTACAGCTAGGGGGAGAAACAGTGCTGGCAGAGCCAAGAATAACGCAAACAAGGACGGTGCGAGTCTCTCTGCCTCCCTCCTGCCACTGCCACCGCGGGGCTGACCTGCCGTGCCCTCTGCCACACACGGCTCCATCGTGGCCTGCCTGCACTGCAGGGGAAGTGAACCAGAAGTGATTCGCTTTGATTTTCAACTGCGCTGGTGGTGGTGGGATAACTGGCCTCCTCACAAGAGGCGGTTACACTACAACGCTAAATGGCGTTCACTTCCGTCATGTGGTTTCTTTCTCTGGGATCGTCCTTCCTTCTCTGATGTAGCAACCCTGAAGTGTCACCTGAGGGAAAATTTGCCTGGAGAAAACTTGAGTTGCCCCATCCCACAGTCCACAACCACAGACATGTAACAGAGCAGAAGCCCCAGAGCAGGAAGACCAACTTGGTCAAACCCAAATGCAAGTCATGGCTTTGCTTTGCCTCATGTGCACACGTGCTCTTCTCACCACGCCTGTCAATTTACACTAAAAGGGAAATCAGACCTTTAGGCTAAAGGTGTTACTGTTTGTTTCTGAAACCAAGCAATAGGCAGAGCTCAATTTACTCTGTGCCTAACCTAGAGTAAAACCTATTTTCAAGAAAAGAAGTGCTCACTGAGACAAGTATATACAAAAGAAAGAAGCAGCTGTTTTTAAGCAGCAGATTTGTCACTGTGTGCCCAGGTCAGCTCCCATTAAAGTCTAAAGATGGGGAAGGGACATTTGTCTGGGCCTGCAGTGGCTGGCTGCAGCAGAGGATGAGTGCAGCAGCAGAGGATGCTCCATGGAGGGGTCTGGCCACAGCACGGCCTCCCTGGCAGAAAGCAATCGCTTGCAGGCACCTGACGGTCAGCCAAGGTGGTGGGGCAGGTCAGGAGTCACTGGTGGTCCTGAGCAAGGCCTGTCACACAGCATTGCTAGGGGAAGGAAAGCCTTCCCTCTCTTGTCCTGATATATATCCCCCCTGTGTGTCAGCTGAGTTTGTAATTTTAAGAGGTAAAAATGCTGCGGGAGAACTCCCTCAGACAAGTCTGTAACTAGGAAGGTCTCATGGGGAGAGAGAGAGGAAAAGGGCAATTGAATGAAAAAGAAATCATATGTGTAAAGTCAAATTCTGCCCAACAGAACACAGGTCAGGAGCGTTTGGCAAATAAAAGGAAAACAAACATGTAATTTCCCCCCAACATAAAAAGAAAAAAAAACAACCCAGCAACCCAGCAGGACTCTGGCTGGAGCACGGCAACAGAGCGAGAGGGATGGAAACAGGGACCATGCCGGGCGAGAGCAAGCCCCCAGGACCCAGTGCCTCCCCAGGGCCCTGCATGAGGCGCAGCTGCTCCCCCAGTGAGGTCCCACTCACCCACAGGCAGTGTCCTGCACCCCTGGCATGCGGTTTCTGCAGCGGAGTGACCCTTAGGGGCAAGCCAGACCCTCGCCACATGAGACTGAGTGACGCCTGGGAGCCCACAGGCCATGCCTGTCGCTGAGACAAGATGGTGGATCAGCAGGTCACAGACTTCTTGCCTCAAAGGACATGGCCCTTCCCCTGGGCCGCCTCTGAGACGCCTGGACTCAAGGCCTCACCATCCCTTCCTGAGCCTTTTCTAAAGCTGCCTCCTCGCACCTACAAGGGCAGCTTTCACCCAGCACGGGGAGGGAAAGGAGCGCCCCGGGGAGCGCACCCAGCAGCGTCCCCCCGCCCGTCGGCAACAAGCACTTTCTGGAGCCACCTTTGGGTTCGGTCACAACATCCCAGCCTCACCAAACACATGGCTCAAATCCACAGGCTCTCACAGGCCCCACATGGATGGGCCCAGCCGAAAGGCAGCCCCCTCGCTGCAGAGGCCCTCCCACATTTCCCAAACGCAGGGGTCTCTGGGGAGGGCTCTCAGCCGCCCCAACCCCACCCAAGCCCTCTGTTCCTCCCCTCACGGGCAACATGGCAGCTGCTGCCCTGCACTGTGCCTTCACCTCTCCCCGCCTACGACCCTTCCCACCTCACACCATGGCGCCACACGGTGCCCTCCAGCCCTCGCTGATCAATGCCCCTGCTCCACTCCCACCTCCCCGCTGGCAGCCCCCAAACTGGAAGGGGAATCTTCCAGGACCCTTTTGCCCCTTTGTGTGTGCAGAAGGGAGGCTAGTGGTATGGCAGATCCCGTGGGGCCTTCTTTTCTGGTTTTTTATAGGTTTAATTTATCTTTGGAGGCCACACAGGCCTTGGCAAGAAAGCAGTCTCACACCATCCCACGCAGAGGACAACTGAGCAATCAGAAAAGCCCATTTTCAGAGAGAAAAGGGCTCCTGAAACTTCACTCTTGGCAGAGCTGCCATTTTACCACAAGCATTTACACCGTATTTTGACCTGAAAGGAGTCTATCGAGTCTTCCCTAAAAGACTCATCCATCTGGCCCCTTCTTCACACCCTCGCGTTGGCACAGTGTGCAGCAGCAGCGCACAGCCATGGCTCTTCTCCCACAGTCATCCACCAGCTGCCACGTGGCATGGCAAGGCAAGGGACGTGCTGCAGCGGCGCAGCCAGAGACGCCATCATCACCAGGCTTCACACGAGTGCAAGGTCTTCGCACGAGGCACAGCAAGACACCCACCCTACCGTGAACACCTCCAGCGCCCAGGAGATCTTCAGGAGATCAGCCTTGCCTGAACCTGGTCCTGCCCCACCGTACGGCTCTACAACCAGAGAGCCTCCCATGCTGGGACTCCGGGCAGGCAGCAGGTCCTGAAGGAGGGCAGGCAGGATGCAAGTTTGAAGCACAAGACCGACAGGAAAAGTTGGGATCATGCCAACAACTCCCTCCGGGGGGAGAGGGGTAAAAAGGGGAATGATCAGCTGGGGTGGGGGAGCTTAAAAAAGAAGTAATTCTCGGAGCTGTCAAGTGAAACTCCACTAATTCCCTGCTGAAGTGAGTGAAATTTGCTGTCTGCATTTTCATCTGTAATACCTTAGGATGATTCGCACTTGCACTCCAGTAAGAGTGCCCCAAAAAAAAGTTAATAGCTAATGAATATGAGCTGAATATAAATACTATTTAAGTTATTATGTTTTCTAATGTATACTTCCAAAGCATGCATTACCAAATGTATATTTAATTTGATATAAACATTAAATACTTTGCTTTGGCATTTAATACATCCTTATGCGATGTTATCATATATTATGTATCTCTACCATCATGCACAGATGACACAGAAATATGCATCAGAAAATGTTTTTCTTTTGGTAAAAGAAAAGCCCTGCAAAAAAAAGCCTCCCAGTTTTAAATTTAAAGTAAAAATAAAAGTAGTCAAAAACAACTACTGAATTGTAATGTCACTAGGGTAAAAAGGCACGTTATTAATGATGATACATGACCCACAGGAACAGATACACGTGGCTCTGATCTTGCAAACCCAAGCTCATACATGTCTTTATTCCCTATGCTCTGGGATCTGACTTCCTTACATACTTGTTTTAAAATAATGCTGCTACGCATGTGCTTAAACATGAACAGCTACACGGCTGAACGGCTCAGGAACCTGTACTCGGGGTTTTCAGAAGTTCTATAGATGGCAGCTAGTGCAAACAATTGAAGGTTGGTTTCCTAATTAATTCCTTATTTTTAAGTATGTCCTTCTCATATGTTTAACATGCAAAAAAAAAAGCACATAAAATAGCCCAAACCCTGTTTCTGAGGGAAATACCTACCTTCAAAATTTGAAAGACTGAAGGAAATCACACCTGGGTTTGTCAAGGTGCCCTCTTCTGGCCTTTAAAAAACCCCCCACTGTCTTGCTGTCACCTGGTTTCTTTGCTTAGAAGAGGCATCAAAATGAGCATCTGTTTGTGCAAATATTCCATTTATTTAATAAACTGGCCAGAAAAAATACCACCACAGACCGTTCTTGATACCATACAGAACATTTAAAAATCCTGCAGTTACGTAGGAGTTTATAAAAATAACTTAGAACACTACTCTAGAAAACTCAGCAGAAATACATGAATTTGTTACTGGGTAGAAACTTAGGCATAAGGTATTTTGCCCAGAGGGCTGGAGAATTTACCCCCTATTCACACCACACTACTAAACCCCTGAGAACCATTTAATGAAAGTAATCCAAACCTTTCTGCTAAAACAGAGGGAAAGGAAAAGACAGATCAAAAAGCACATTCATTTCCATTACAAAGAGACATTTTTACCATTTCATGATAAATATGTTTGCAATTCTTCCAACACAGGAGGAATATTCAAGAAAGTACATTCGTTATTTTCCATGGAAACTTCTGTTTTAGAAGTAATATTTTCTTAATACAAAACAAAGCACACATGGAACTAAATAAAATTTTTAGGCCATCTCTACATAAAAGATTTTCACTATTGTTTTTTGGAGTGTTTGCTTGTTTGGTTTTGGCAGGGGGGAGGGGGTGTTCTTTGGTTGGTTTTGTTTTTGTTTTTTTATTCTACAGGCCCACTAATGTGAAGGAAAGTCAAAGTGGTTCAAAGTGGCCAATTCATACCTGACACAGGGCAGCATACGATAGCTCACCTGGAAAGGAAGAATTTATTCAAACTGAACAAAGTTCAGAGCTCTTGGAAGTATAATTCGTTCCACACTGGAATTCCGTCAGTTCCAAACTGGATTAATTATAATCACATAAGCTGCAAGATGAAGCTAAGAAGATCACATCTGTGTTCCCTGACAGTTGTTACTGGTCAGGGAAACCCCCCCACCTTTCTGTATAACAAGGCCTTAAGAAGTATATTCCTTTCTCACCAAGGAGAATGTTTTCACAAGTAAGTTTCTCTAAAATAAAAAGTCACAATGGAATCAGTTTGGAAGCCAAGAAATATATTTTTCTAGATGGTACTAAACTTTTTTCCAAGGATACCTTCTCCTCACAATCACACATGTAGACACAATCTCCTCCCCACAGGCATGTGAGCTGGCAAAATGCACACTCATGAGGAGACCCTGCAAACTGCTGTTATAACCTTGTACACAGGGGCACTATACAGTTATCTAAACTTGTGGTAATTTTCTTGAGTTTGGAAGTTCCTTGTTCAGGTAACAAACTAGAGAGTTGTAAAACCAAACCAAACCAGTTGTTGTCCAGCTGTGCTAGCAGTTCTTCCATCACTGCCCACCAGACAATGCAGGCTTCAGGCTATGATTTCATGAAAGCATTTGTTAAATGCCCTGCTAAGCAACAGCTCGATAGTCAATATTCCCATTCCGTTGCTAATTGCCAGCCAATCACCGCAAGTGACCAACTCCTGCAGCGCTCTTCCCCTTAGAATGAGGGAATGCGTTGGTTAAGATCCGCATGTTTCTGCAGATGACCGAGGATGACTTCTCCCCAAACTTTTCTTCTGAATCGCACAAAGTCAGACGCTGCGATGAAAGTCAGTCTCTGGCAATAACAAGAATGGGGGTCTTTAACCTCAGCATCCAGCCTGAAGGGTATTTTCACCAGAACGCTTAGTCACGGACAGAGTGGTGAATACCTTTAGAGAAAGACAAAAAAGATGAATTTTAGTATGGCTAGAATGAATTTTCTCTTCTAGAAGATGAACTTGGGCATAATGCTTAAAACTGCAGCCATTTCTTAAAGTAATAAAATATAATGAAAAACATACATTTAAAATCCTCGCCACTAAATGGCACCCACACGTACAAATACCCTTTGTTCTCTTCATTTACCTTGTGATTTTTACAGTGGAAAAGAGAGTATTAAGGAGATCACACAGCTTTCTGCCACCTTTTGTCTTAACGCTCCTAAGTTTTTGCAGTGGGAACGAGCTCAGCAATAATAAACTCTGGTCTGTACACCTCATGAGTAAGCGTCTTTATGGCTCAAAGATAACTTCTTTGCTGGGAAAGTAAAGTTAACTCAAGGCTACGGCATTTGGAGAGAACATAAATTTTGCCTCTGCAACCTTTCTAGATATTCTAGAAATGCGGAACTGATTGCTCTTGTGGGATTTGTATCCCCTGGACAATAGCTAAGAAACACTTAGTATATCTAGTTTGAAAAAGTCCAATCTTCACTGCTTTCAAGTCACATTAAAGAAAACAACATTTTCAAGCGTAATTATTGTAAAATTAAAAGGTATCAAAATTCAAGAAGAAAAATTTTACAAAACCTTGCTTAATATTAGAACTTTCTACTATGCAAATAATTGCATAGTTTTGCATAGATATAATATAGAAAGAAAAAAAGGAAATCAAACCCGCTTCTATCTAAATGGTTCAAAGTTGCAATAATTAGCTATCATCAAAGCTACCTCTCAAGAAGAATAAACGTAGCACAGAATAAAGTATATACACACTTCAGTTATGCAAATAACACTGAAGTATCTAACGATAATGGGGACCTGAAAGCCCTACAGTTCTCTAAGCAGAAGCTTTGCTGCATTAAGGCTGCTAGCAGCTCTTCAGAGAACATCAATAAATGATATACCTCTTCCACTTCCTATAAGCATGTAAAGCATTACGCACGGATCAGGAAGACAAACACATGTCTAATATATATGGCAGAAGAACAGCAATATATTTAAACTATTGTGCACGGCCTGAGACAGGGTTCCCAACTTTTCAGTTCTGATCCACAGACTGGCAACACTATTATTTCACTTTGAAAGACAACAATTAAAAAGCACATAATTTATCTGCTTTCTTCTCGGCCTGATTGCAGGCTCTGGGTGTACCGGCCAGTTCCAAAGGGCTGTGGGGACAACACAGCCCCCCAACTCCAGTAAGCCAGCTGGGAGTCATTTGATAACTATTGGAGACACGAGGGTTTTGACAGAACTTGTTAGTTATTCAAGCAACAAAACCTTAGGTCCAATGACTGGAAAGCCATCATTAGCTAACTCGAAGAATCATTCCAGCTTTCAGAAGACCCTTTCTCCTCATCACGGGTGCTCGATGATACGCACCTGTACTTCAGGCAGTGCATTCTAGGCTGAGAGGAAATTCTCTGTAAGGCTGAGGTCCTACCAATCTGTGCTCACGCTTATTTGTACTTGGCCTTGCAAGAAATTCCATTCAGAGCTCAGGCTCTTTGCAGAATGAAATGCTGCTCAAGTAGAAGTGAAATCTGGCTTTAATTTGTAAGCAGTGAGAAACGGGACCCTCAGTCTCACAGTCTTCTTCAAGCTGAGTAATACCGTGTTTTACAGGAGACTCTCTGAGCAAGAATGTAGCACTAACAGCAGTGAAGATGTCAGCATTTGACCCTGCAACACTGTCCCCTTTCCCGCTCACACCAGACTTCATTTTCCTTAGTTTTTACGTGGATGTAAGATAAAAATAATGCCAAAATTATCCATCCTTCTATTAACCCAGATATGCACAGTCCTCAAAAATTCCAAACAATTCTGAAGCATTTTTTTAATCAACGAGTACCATCTTGCACCTTGATTTTTGTTTATTGCTGAAGAGATTAAATTAAGTAACATGCATAAAAAAACCTTTTGAAGACTGGCACTAAAAATGATTGCTGTTCCCTGGAGCTTTTAAATAAGTGTATTTCTCCTGAGCCAATTTCTTCCTCCCCCACTCAAACAAATATGATTATCTGAAATTACCTTCCTAAATTATGTCTAATCATCATTCTATTCAGTTTCAATTTTAGCAGCTCAGATGTCCAGAATAAATTATGACTATCATCTTCTCTTCACACTTCATATGCTAATATCCTGCTTGAGTTCACAGGTTTGCATGCCTCACTCAGAGTTCCCCCTCCACAGGGCCCCTGGTAAGATAAGGACCCGCTACCCTTCTTCAAGGGCTTCCGAGAACACCATTAGATTACACTACAGAAAAAAAAAAAACCCACAGAATCTGTACTGCGGATGCTTTGAAGATGATTCAGACTTCTAGCAGTCCATTCCATTAATGGAGTTCATATTATACTGCTTATACTGGATCACTTTGGACACAAAACAAGAGAAGCAGACTTCAATTCTGCAGACCACCATCCCTGTGATCCCTATTAAACTTTGTAGCTAACAAACACATGCAGGCAGAAACACAGATTCTGTAGAAAGACCAATACACAGTTTTTGCAGGGATCCTCAGCTCATGTAGCTGGTCCTAATACTACTAAAATGAGTGAAGCATCTCTGATTTATACCTGGGAGGAGTTGTCCTCCACCCACTAGAGAAAATTAAGGTCTTCATTAAAGGAGAACAGCAAAACAAACAGAAGAAAAAAATTGCTGTGTGGCCCCATGTACTTCATTTCAAAAATTAAGTCCTAGAGAGTATGGGAGAGATCTTTAAAAGGGTAGAATTTAATAGAAAAAAACTGTCATGTAGCTGGTCCTCTTCCAAAGCACCAGTTTATAAACCTATTTTGAGTGCACATATCTAAAAAAACCTTAGCTTTGACAACCACTTTAGCAGAATAGTATTTGAAGGCTTCATAAATGGATCTTTGCATGGGAGGAAAATTCTATACTTCCCAGCAGAGGGAGCACTGGATTAGGGGAGACCATGAACATTTCACAAACTAACACACTAAAATAAAATAATCCCAGATTAAACCTAAATGTTAGATTTCGAAATATTAAAACCAGATACTTTCCTGCCCTTCCCTCCCTCCTACATTCCCTTAAATTCTGACTTCTTTAACAGAGAGCTGCTATTCAGATTTCCAACACCTTAGCCCAGAATACTACAAAAACTGAGATAGGAGGTGACTTCATATACAAACCTCTGCACAGACGGGATGAATTCCTATGGTGCTGTCCAGCTGTTCTTTTGTCAACCCGCATTTAATAGCAGCTGCAAACCCTTGGGTGACTTCTCCAGCATTTGGACCAAGGACGTGGAAACCAATGACTCTCTCCTAAATACCAAAGGTGGTCAAATGCAAGCACAGTCATGCATTCAGTTCTCTTTAGATAACGTGTAAGGTTTTCTTACTCAAGAGTATGTCATTTCATCAGGTCACAAAACACAACACAAATTAATGTAACCACACAAATGTGAACTATCATTAGCACCAACAGATGGGAGATAGTGGATATAATTTTGTTCTCTCTCCAAAAAGGAAAAGATTCAACTAGGAACTCAAGAAGCAGCTTCCTTACAAAGTTTTGTGCCAGAGTCCTCTGTTTAAATCAACAGCATACAAATTTAACACATACCATGGTCAATGCTTGATTATAGTGTGCATCCAAATTGCAAACACACATTTAAATTTTATGCAGGCAAGCTATTCCGCTAATGTCAACAGACTGCTTGCCTAGGTGAAGACGAGCACCTTGCACAAAGGTTTGCAACATCAAGGCCTATGCTGGGCGGGCACGTGGTGTGTATCTATTAAAGAAATTTCAGTTTGATAGCTGCTTACAGGAAAGGGCCACAAGCTAAAGGTTCGGCTAACAGATGTAGCAAGAGGTGCATTGTAACTAAGTTGATGACTACCCTTGTTGCAGTGTTTGCTGTTAGTGGGAGAGAATGTACCTAGAGACGGGCAAAACAAACTGAAAGACATCCAGTTACAAGGAAGATACTATTACTTCATGCTTCTCGCATCTATACTACTGTTCAATTGCAAAGTATGTCTAACTGCACATATATTCTCAGTAAACACTCAACAGAAGTTCTGACTTGACCTGCTTTTCTTAAAGAAAAGCTTGCTTCTCTAAGAAAAGCAAGTCTCCTTTAGCAAATGCCAACTGCTGTGGGCTTCAGTGCCTTTCAGGGCCTAAATCAGATCTTGCTGAGCATAGACGTAGCCCAGTTGGGTAGCAAAAGTTATCTGCTCCTCCTGCTAAAAATCACATATAAGGGAGTGTGGATACTCAGTACACTGAAAGGTTATTTTTCTTTCAGTAAGCCTCAGGACTGAGATTCACCACAGAGTTTACTTAAATAAGAAAAGCTAAAATTAGGTAATAACTAAAATGGAATTATCCTTATTTTCTTTTAAAAATATGTACATATGTAAAAATAAAACCATAGTAAAAAACCTGGGGTAACTACAGCTATAAATAGTTATGGAACAAATTTTTCATCCAGGCTAACTTTCAGCTCTTACCTCCAGATGTTTAAACACGTTCCCAATTTTCAGGACAAGAAATGGAAACAAATTAATGAAAAACTTTAAATCACCACTAAGCCTTTTCATTTGCTTAAGTAACTTTGGATGAGGAACATAACCATGGGTTCCAAAATAGCTTCCACACTAGTGCAAACTCCTCCAGAAAGAGGAGATGGGCAAAACCAGACAGGTTCTCAAATTTTAAAAATGGTGATGTGATGCTTAGAAAGACTGCAGTAAGATAAATCTCCTTCTGATGATAAAAGAAAATAGATAAAGTAGATCCAAAATTGTATTAGGACCGATAACTCCACGCCACTATCTTATTAGGAATACATCTTTACAGCCTATTATTTCTCATAATAATTCATATTATTAAAATTCACCAAATTTTTATTAAACAGACGATGATCATTCAGAGGGGGGCACACGAACTCCTTTGACCAATTAGTAATTTTGCTTGTGCTTCAGCAGGTACTGTACATTTCCATAGCCAGGAAGTTTTAACCTAGTCCAAGGATAATCCTGGCATTATCACCCTAAATGAGATTTGTGCAGGCAAGATACATTAATCCTGTTAGAACAAGCTCGAGTTTTATAGACACGTGGATTTGTAGAGGCTACAAGCTGTGATGGTTTCTGAGTGACCTCAGTTTCAGAGAGAAGACTCTCCCAGAAAAGAATGTCCCAGTTTGGGGAGGGGAGAATAAGATAAACACATAAGACTTCTAACGATTTTTACACGCATTGATTTGTTCACTTTTCAATGTTAATGAACGCTCCTAGAGATCTCTACTTCTTATTTTACATACATGAAAAGTACCTTATACTGATGGCAACAACAGAATTTTCTATTTTACTGAGGGCCATTTTTGTATAAGCAAAAGCACTGCATCACTGTTAATATTTATTGAATTATAAAAGGTAGAAAAAATTAAATTAATTTTTAATTTGTTAAAAATAACCTATTTAGCTGTGGTATCAACAGTCCCTGTAATGAACATATGGCTGCTGTTTTCCCCGGAAAGAAAGATGCACTTACGTTATCTTGAATATTGCAAATTATCTTCGCATAGCATTTGTTGTTGTCTCTGGACGGCACAGCCCATTCCAGTGGCCAGAAATGACTATGGTACACCTGGAAATACAACACAGGTTAAAAAAAAGAGTTGTGCAATTTTACAGCAGAAAGCATGATCTTCCAAAAACTGCCAGATTATCTTAAATTTGCCTTGTTTACCTCCAGAGGGGGAGTTTTACTACTGACTGCAATTGCTTTTGGCAATGTCACATGAAGAAACTTTCAGAAATTGTGACGCAGCACAAGGATGAACCGTTAACTAGTAACTCCTCATTAGCAATCAGCCATGTACATAGAATTTGGAACACTTGAAATCAGGGTGAGACTCTTTCC
>NW_009260762.1:391435-425541 GCF_000687185.1 Egretta garzetta
TTTCCCTTTGATGAATGCCAAAGAAGGAAGCCTCTACAAAACAAGCACTAGGGTCATCCAGTAATTAAAAAAAAAAAAAAAAAAAGAAGCCCTAAGTGTATTACACTTCCAGAATGCAGTTCACCATGCTCTCATTAAACTAGACCAATACAAGCTTCCCTCACGGAAGGCTCTATTGTCTCTGGGTCTACCTGGGATGAAGGCAAAAATATTTCTCAGAGCAGAAAAAGGGAAGAAAAAGCCCCAGAGCCTGGGTTTAGGAGAGATGAGGGTGTGCTTTTTGCATGTTCTCTTAGACTCTGTATCACTGGAAAATGGCAAGTACTTTTAAAAAAGAACCCAAACCAACCCCACATTCTTCTGTCTGCCCTAGCCAACATCACTGGGCAGTTTCCAAATGACAGACAAGGTTGCTCACCCACCTGTACAGCAGGTATTTCAGAAAATGACAGGGTGTTCTGAGGCACACTTCTACCCAGAACTCTCAACAGCTCCCATTACAAGCTAACCTCAAACTGATTGCTATTTGAAGTAAGTTTTTACGTGATCACAACTCCATGAAAAATATGTCCCTTCACGAACTAGGAGAAACAGCTCAATGTTTTTGCATGTTAATGGGGTTAAAAAGCATTTATAAGCATCGCTATTTGAAACTGAAATTTAACAGGTCTGAATGACAGATGCAACTCAATAAACCTACTGAAGCTTGCAAAAGCCAATATAGTAACATGGTAAGAGAGGTCAGAATAAACTAAATTAGGACTTAGCCACAATACAAATACTTCTGGATGCATATTTTCAAAAATGGCTTTGAAAATGGAAAGTGCATTTTCCACAAAGAAGGGTCCAGTGTTACACAATGTAACAGCAAGAATTTGAGTCAAACCCAAAAATTTGTCTGTGTATATACAAACTTTGTGGGGAGAACAGAATTTAAACCCCTGCCCTGTAGTCAGGTTAACAGTACTTGACAAACTGCCATTTTAAGTCATGTTTACTTCTTTTCTCCACAGTCCAAGTTAAAAAATATAATTGACAAAGCTAAGAGGGAGACAAGTTCTCAACTTTATGAGCCGCCACTTATCTGCTTATTTCCCTAAATAATGCTCCTCAGGTGACCTTCATGGGACGTAAAAAGTTCAGTTTATTGTCAGACTCCCTCCTTTCATGCTTTCTGTAATGTGGTCTGTACAGTATTTTGTAAGAACAGCCTTAGGCACTAAGTGCTTACATATGTCTAATTGCACTGAACCAGCAATCCCAGTGAATGAAAAGTGATCACTCATGTGAGTAAAATTAAGCACATACCTCCTTGCATAGTCAAAATAAACAGGAAAAATGAGCATAAGAACATTTGGCTTTATAAAGTAAAAATCACCATGGTAAGGAATTTGCCACACTGTAGCTACAAAAAGCTCCACTTTGACATTAAAACCAATGTATTGCTTCCAACACATAACTAGCTTTAATTTCTCCTGAAGTATTTGCAGACACAAAGAAAACTTTTTTTTTTTAACCAAATATTCCACCTTCAAGCCGTTTGCCAAAAATAGAACCTATTTGCAACTAGAACTATCAGAATTGGGGACTTTTTTCTATAACATGGCTAGAAACTGCCAAGGAAGACAAAAATGTACATAGTCACCTCCTGCCCTTACATCAGAATACAGCATGCTGTTTCAATTGACTCTTAAAATTATTTTAAATTACAAATTGTGAATTAAAATCCAGATGCAGCTAAGGTATTTACCTCAATGTTTTCCTCCCCAAACTTCTCCACCGCAGTCTCTTCAGAATACCCGCAGGCTCCATACTCCAAAGGAGTGAATACAGTGGTTGGAACATTCACATAGTCACACTGAGTGGCATTCAAAACAAACAAAAAAACCCCCCAATATCAGTAATAAAATCAGCACAACAGATAAAAATTCAGCAGTCTGAAATTCAGACAGGAAGAAAAGTGCAATTATTCAGAATTCTGAAAGCTACTTTTTTTTAATTTAAAAAAAATGTTTTAAATTAAACTACAGTTTTGGTGTTGTCCTTCTCAGAGGTGTTAACTAGAGCAGGAACAGAAAGACAGTTTAAAGCCACATCGATATTAACATGCATAGGTTAAAAGGAAGAGGAAATTCAGTTTTAAAAATGTGCCAGATCAAAGGTCTGCTACATTTTTAAAACAGATAAAAAGCAAGACTGTTCAACTGCATCTACAAAGCATACTATTTTTAGCTGGGAATGCTGCAAAGACAACACCACCATCAAAACCTATCATCTTTTTTATCAACTGTGGTCTAGGCAGTGCCAAAGAACCAAGAACAAAGAACCTACGGCCATTTGGGGGGACAGGTAGAACTAGAGCTGATACTGTGCACCCCATCACATACCATGAGAAACACTAGCCCCTGACTCCACTGGAGCTTTACAGTGTTCTAGCGGTTTCCTCTCTTGGGCAACCTCTGGACCCGACCACCCTCACTGTAAAGAAGTTTTTTCTTATGTTTAAATGCGATTTTCCTGTGTTTCAGTTTGAATCCATTGCCTCTTGTCCTCGCACTTTACACTACTGCAGAGTAAAAAATAAAAATTCTGAGCTGTCTCAGCCCCTCCTCACATGCCTGATGCGCCAGTCCCTTAACCATAGTCATGGCCCTTTGCTGGACTTGCCCTGTCCTTCTTGTACTGGAGAGCCCAGAACTGGACACAAAATCCAAACCCATCTCACCAGAGCCAAGGGGAGGAGAAAAGGTCACTTCCCTCCACCTGCTGGCAATGCTCTGCCAGGATGCATCTGCAGGATGCAGCCCAGGATGTCCCTGGCCTTCTTTGCCATGAGGGTACATTGCTAGCTCATGGTCAACCTATCCTCCAGCCCCCTCCAAGGCTTTCTCTGCACAGCTGCTTTCCAGCTGGTGGGTCCCCAGCCTGTGCTGGTGCATGGGTTTACACCTCCCCAGGCGCAGGACTTTGCACTTCTCCTTGATGAACTCCATGAGATACTTGTCAGCTCATTTCTCCAGCCTGATGAGGTCCCTCTGAGTGACAGTACAACCATCGGGTGCATCAGTCACTTCCCCCCAGTTTTGTATCACCTGCAAACTTGCTGAGGGTGCACTCTGCCTCATCATGCAGATCATTAATGAAGACGTTCAACAGTACTGGACCAAGTATCCAACCCTGCGGCCCACCACTAGTGACTGGCCTCCAGCTTGTCTTTGCAATGCCGGTCACAGCCCTTTAAGCCTGGCAGTTCAGCCAGTTTTCAATCCACCTCACTGCCCACTTCTAGCCTGTACTTCATCGGGAGACAATGTCAAAAGCCTTTACTAGAGTCAAAGTAAACAACACCCACTGCTCTCCCCACATCCACCAAGTTAGTCATTCTGCCATAGCAGACTAGCAGGCTGGTCAGCTCTATTTAATTTCTAGTAATTTTAACTTCTATGGATTTCAACTCTAATTAATTTCCTTTGTGCCTGGGGATCAACTAAGATGCTGCTTACCATTCCTTCCCCACCTATCCATAACACTCCATTATGTTCCACATGATCACCCTTTCCGGATTTGTTACAACAGCAATGTAAGCCAGGATCTCATCTAAGGAGTTACTCATTTCTTGGATTTGCTGAAAGAGATGATGATTTCCTTGGCAGCCTAAGGATTTTCCTACCTAGAGAGACAGTTATCTGGCATAAAATGTAAATTAAGACATATCCATAGTACTGCAGCAAGAAAAAAATTCTGGCTCCAGCTACAGATTTCTTAAACTTTGCCTGGCTGATGCAATGACATTATGCACACTGATTCAAGATTCTGTTACCGTAATACCTGCCAACCTAGAATAAACAACTCAATCAAGCTCTAAATCTGACCGGCAGCTGAACTTGCTATGAATACAGCAGGCTCTGAAAGAGAAAAACCTTTATGCTTATGCCCTATGGTTACGAAGGTGAGACAAGCACCCATATCAACGGTGCTTGGGTATCAGTTCTTTAAAGGCACTCTCCCTTCCTCCTGGTTTAAAGATAAGGTGCAAATGAGTACCCATGTTACTCTTATTTGGACTAGCATAACTTGAGTGAAACCTACATTTTCAATAGCATGAAATGTAAACACCGAATTGATGAACTCAACATCTCAGGTATAAGTTTGTGCTGACTTGTTGGTACTTTTGATCTTCCTTTGTGTCTATGTTCAATTACAAGCATAACTATGTATTACATTTGTCCTGGCTTTGTCTGGGATAGAGTTAGTTTTCTTCCTAGTAGCCGGCATGGTGCTGTAGTTTGGATTTAGTACTAGAAGAATGTTGATAACACACTGATGTTTTGGTTGTTGCTAAGTAGTGCCTAGACCAGTCAAGGACTTTTTGAGCTTCCCCTGCTCTGCCAGGTACACAAGAAGCTGGGAGGGGGCACAGCCAGGACAGCTGACCCCAACTGGCCAAAGGGGCATCCCATACCGTATGATGTCATGCTCAGGGGGAGTTGGGGGGGGGGGAGAGTGATCGCTGCTTGGGATGGGCTGGGCATTGTTCAGTGGGTAGTGAGCAATTGCATTGAGCATCACTTATTTTGTATATTCTGTATATTCTATTACTATTATTACTTTTTTCCCCTCTACTGTTTTATTAAACTGTCTTTATCTCAACCCACGGGTTTTACCTTTTTTTTCTGATTCTCTCCCCCATCCCACTGAGGGAGGGGGAGTGTGATTGAGAGACTGTGGGGTGTTCAGCTGCCTGCTGGGTTAAACCACAACAACATTGAAAACATATGGATGAGAAGTGAAAAAATTAGTGGAAATAATGTTGAAAATGAAGAGTATCGCAAAGCCCTTTTACACTCTATTTAGGGACTGCAGGTAGGCTTAGTAAACTGCTTATGAATTAGAATTAAAGCATTTAATGGGACGGGAATGATTGCTGACTTTTAGAGAAGGCAGTAGAGTTAAAAACAAGTTAAATGATCTCAGTTAATTTTATTATCATTATACTCTGAGAAAAAATAAAACCTCTTAATAGAAAAAAAAGAGACTACTGCTTAATCCATAAGGTATTAATTTCATCCTACACAATTAGCAGAACAAATCTGCAGTAATATCTTTGCAAAGGGAAAATTAAAGTGATCATCAAAGTTAATCCTTAAAAGCCTCCTGAGTTTTCCATAAACAAGCAGACTTGCACTCTGCACTTAGAAGTAGAGCAATGACAGTGTTTTGTGGCAACTGGTTCCTTACCTTACTGGTTGCCCCAGCGTAAAGCCTCTGAACTAGCAATCTTCCTGCCTGGATTGCCACTGGTGTGAGTTCCAGCTTGTCTTGCAGTATATCTCCAACAGCATAGATATACGGCACATTTGTTTGCTCCTCATCGTTGACAGGAATTTTTCCTGTTCTGCAATTTGAATTAACAAGAAGACCTAAGTGTTCTGCTGTGAAGATTGGAGGTGTAAATAACCTTGCAGGAGTCAGGCCCTTTAGCCTTAAGAGAAAGACACGCATTTGAAGTATGAGGGAAAGAAGTCATATTTACACTCTTACAATCTTGGGCAAGAATGTAAAAGTACTACAGATTTGACTAAAACTACAGAAATTTACACACTGGATAAGGAGGTAGCCCGTGAAGTTGCGATTTGTCTCCTGAACCAATTCTTTGGTGAGGGATAAATCCTTTCATCAAACACCCTCTACTACCAGCTGCGCTGTGTAGTGGCAACCTCGAGGAATTACATTCTCCCACTCAAGCTGTAGGACACAAGAATTTCTCCACTACTGAAATTCCAGTCCAGTGGCTGAAGCAGTTTCTACGAACTTACCCTTCAGGCTTCTACACAGAGACAGGTCAAGCTGTTAGACACTCTCCTTAAGGGACAGCCAGCAAGCTTTTTAGGTCTAAGTGTACTGAGCTAATGGATGTTTTTAATTATTAATATTTCCCATGTCATTAATAAATGAGGTAGTGTAGTGGTTACTGCACGAGACATATGTAACAGGGAAACCTAATCAGACAGGCACAGAAACAGTCATGCAGTTACTTGAGGGACCAGCGGTGATTCCTGTATTAAAATCCAACTTAGTCAATCTTGCTCTTGTTAACAAATACACAATTTATGCTAATATTTTATAGTTCATTTGATTAAGCTAGTAATAGGCGTCCTGATGTCAGAAAGATGTGTACTGTTGTACAAGACAACATGGGTCTGCCAATTTTGAGTGGACCAAAATTTCCACTTACTTAAAACACTGCAACAGTTCCCTTCAGCAATATCAGTCACTGCCTTCATATATACGCTGCCCTCTGCACTGTTTTCCATAGGCTATCAAGTCAGGTTCATAGTCCTGTGTCTTTTCTTCAAAGGGAACATCATCTAGGCCCCACATGTCTAGAAGATGTTTTAGTTACCAATACTGAAAATGTTACCGCTAGCTCCACTCCCTGGTGCAATGACCTCACTACATTAAACAAGAGATGCTCCTCTGCAGGAGACAGATTGTTCCCAAGGGTTGCTCTAAGGCAAGAAATAAACTCCTTCAAAAACCAAAACACCTCACCAACTCCAACTGCAAGTTTAAGGAATGCTACTTTGACCTTATATTTCAAAATAAACATATAGTAGCATTTACATTAAAAATTTAAACAAATCCCACAACATTAAAAGCTTGTATGAACAAACAGACGTCTGCCCCAAGAGGTGGTAGAGAGAAAAAAAAGGAGATGGGAGTAAGAGTACAAGGAACAACTGACAGATGCTAAGAAGCCCAGTCACTGGAAGAAGCTGAGACTGACCTGTGAACCCAGACAGAATGGAACAGACACTTTTGACTCCCAGCATTTAGGAACTGACATTTCAGTCTCAAAAAAGCAAACATGGCAGTACTATGGGAGAGAATGCAGCTATCTGCTACACAGTCTCCTATCCAAGCATATGCAAACAGGAAACAAATTTTTCCCCAAAGCATTTGAATGTTTATGCACCAGTATCATTGCAATAGTAAATGACATAAGCTCACTAGTCAGTGGTGTACAGATATCTGTCCTTACTTTTCATTGATCTTCACTCCAACTTTGTCCAAACCAATTTTTCTTGTGCATGTGATTTTTTAAAAACCTCAAAAGTGCATCTGCCACACTGTGGCTATCTATTATTTTCACTATATACTAAGGATTAGTAGCTAAGGCTTGGTCACATTAAGATGAATCCATTTGTTACCCATTGTACACTCACAGAGTTCAAGACAAGCCACACCATCACCATGACCTAACAATACCAGGTTTTAATGATAAGATTAAATATAGCCAAATAATTTTCCCTGGAAAAATACCCCAAGAGTATTTTAAACAAACTGGTTACGATCAGGTTCTTTATTTCCTCACACTTTTATATCAAAGTGTTATAGCATATTCCTACCAGAATAGATGACCCTGAAATGCTCCACAAGGAAAGGGCTCTTCAGAAAGGAAATTCAGATGCTTTGGCAAATAAAAAGACCATAAAATAATCTTTGTTTTGATCAGAAAATATCATTTACTTATACAGGCTCTCAGCCAAGTCACTGCCACAAAGTATTATTTGTGGAATATTATTTGTTTGAACATTTGTTCAGAACGATGGACAGACCAGGTCAAATTCTTACCCATCCCTATCAACTTGGCTACCTTAACAAGCAAAACAAGTTCCAGCCTATACTATCACAAGGAGAAGTGCTACGTGCTTTACAGTCTTGGACAACTGCCCAGGTAACTACACAATGCTTCTCATACAAGATCTAAGAACTGTGCTGAAGGAATCCAAGATCTGCTTCAAGTCTTTTAGATGACCAAGCATGTGAGATCTTTGGAGCTGAAGGTCTTAAAATGCATCACACACAGCCCATAGCGTCTACGAGGAGTGACAGCATTTAAGTGAAAGATGTAGTAGCAATAAGAAATCAGAAGTTGATAATGAAATAATAATGATGATAATGAATAATGATAATAATGAAAAGATGGCACTGATTTCCTAGCTAAAAAGCTTTTACTACTATGGACCAGGGAAAACAGAATTGCAACACTTTGCAACAGCACTGTTGTTATTGTTAAACTTGTTGTTATTGTTAAACTTTCTCATAATATTAGCGCTCAGAAGCACTGAGGCATGCCCTTGGTATGGAATGACTGATGCACTATACAGGTAAATGAGGTCACTGGCACACAGTATTTGCAGTCTAAAATCCCAGGCTGGCAAATACTTGTCTTTATGCATTCTGTGTAGTTCCAAATACTTTATTCACAACTTTTTTTTTTTTCCTTTCAGCATCAAGGCCTAAGGAAATGAGTGGGGTGAGGGGTGACGGAAACAGTCAATCCAACACAACCTGCACACTGCAATTTTACTGTTTTAAGTGTGTAATGAAGTTCCCTGACTGACTTGCCACAGGGCATTAGTTGTTTTTGTGAAGATGCTGCATCAACAACAGGTCCTGAGAAGACAACACCTGCTTGTTTAGCTCTTGCACAGACTATTGTTTTGTGCTAACTCCAGAACATGTTTTAGTTACTAAGAAAATTATTATAAATCATTCCTTATAGTTTATGACAAATATCCCACTGGGGAAAAATCCTGCAACTGATTGCACATGACCAAGTTAATCTACAACCTTAAGCTAAAAAACAGGTTTCAAAAGTATGCAAATGATCTGGTAAGGCACATGGGACTCATGCCCATGGATTCTGGGACTTTTGCCACATTAATTACCTGTTGATTGTGCAAAATTAGCATATTGTAATGATTAAAAATAATTTCAAAAAATCTGAACTATGGATAAAAACACGCCACGAAATCTTAACATTAAATGGAAGGCTATTTCACATTCTTTATGTGTATAGACGAGACTCACAGTATTGTATTCCCCTTCAATTATTTGGTTCCCTGTTGTGGACTTGGCTATGACTTTCAATCTTCCAGGAGCTCCTTCCTCAATCTGCTTAACCTACAACATTAGAAGAAAAAGAAAAAGGGGGGTGAGGGGGTGTGTTAAGTTTCAAATAGATATGCAAATGTATCTTTGTCCCACCACATTGTCTTATAATTGAAAATGAGTGTTTAAACATGACCTAAAATTCAAGCATTCATTCTAAGGATATTTTCACCTTTCTCTAGATTTGTGATTACTTCTTGCATGTTTAAACATTTCAGTTTATCTCCATGCATTTATTCCTATGACCAACACAGTAAGACCTTGTTTCTCTTTATAGAAGTTGATTGATAGCTAAGTTCTTGTCCAAGCCCACCACGTGAGCTGCTAGTAGCAACTGGGGACAGAGGAGGTGAGAAGGAAGGGAACTCTTGCAAAACCTGGAAACAGCATCAGACATTTTCTTCAACTGTACCTTGAGGACCATGGTGCCTTCCATCCATGGGAAGCCAGAGCCAAAGCCCAGCCCTTAGCAGTACAGGTCTTTGCCCTGTTTGAATGATATTAGTCCAACATGTAAAGCTGCCATGGCCTTGCATGAGAGGGCAGCAGCTGGTTCTAAATGGCTGAAAAAACACCGTCAGCTTAAGAAAAAAACTTCTTCAGAGTTCCCCAGAGTCAGCTGAAATAAATATCCCTAGTTTTAGCTACAGATCCAGCTCCACACTCTCTCTCAAGTGATACAACAGGTTACTGCCTATCCCAGCAAAGAAAAAAAAAAAAAGTGAGTCTTTTTGCAACTCTGCTCTTTGTTCAGAGTAATAAAAAATAAAGGTTTGTTTAAAACAAAGCAAAACCCCAAATACTCCCCTTTCCACACCTCATCCTTCCATATACCAGGAAAAAAAAATGCAGACTGTCTTTTTTTTCCAAACACTCCTTTTTCCTCTGATAAAAAAATCAACTACACAAGTGAATGGACTTTGAAGCTACACAGGTGGATTCTCTTTTGTCCTCACTAATATTCACAGGACTGCAAGGGACAGCTCCAGTCCTTCCCTTACCCTCCCAGGAATGGCGAGGTGCCCAGCTGCTTCCCAAGGCTGGCTGTACATACAAGAGACATGGACGAGTGCAACACTTAACTTAATTCTGGGAAATTTTTAGTGCTCATTCTACAGAAGAAAAGGTACTTTTCAACAGCTGCCCTAGTTCCTACTTCATATTCAGTATTTGACGACAGAAAAAGCAAAATTTCTGATGAAGTTCTCTTCCCCCTTTTTTAATTTAAAAACCCCTAAACCTTTCTTGCCATCCTACCAACTTTAAAGGATCACTGTGTTAAATTGTTCCTATTCAAAGGCAGCATTATTTATAATAATTCATCTTCTGTCTTCAAACGTCTCTACTAAGGGTTTTAATAAGCACAACATGCATAACTTCAAAAACAATGTCCAAAAGAGATGAGAAGACCTGCTAAAAATATATCCAGCAACTTAAGAATATGCTCAAATAAAAACAGGGACAAATATTTTATTCCCACTGAAATCAAAGATATAGTGAAGGGGCAGGGTAAAATACACATAAGTGCATTTTGTGACGACCATGATGGACTCCTCTTCGCAGGGTGCATCTGGAGGAGACCACTCACTATTTAGTTGAAATTATTTGTTACTTCTTAGATCAACTTCCTCCTTTCACATCCCCCAGGAGAGGCTACAAAAAGCTATGTCTGAAAGAAAAGCTAGATAATCATCCCTGCTTTTCATACAACATGGGATTTCTACAGTGCAAACAAGCATAAAAAACAAAGTTCCTTGAAACATCCCACTGACTTCCCACAGCAAATCTCTTACGTTCTGTGAGAGAGGGTCAGATCCACAGAGTGGTAACTGGCAAGAACATTTTTTAAGCTACTCTTGATATTGTTAAGGGTGAACATGAACAGTCTTCACTCAATTTAATGCTTTAATCCCCAAAGCATTAAACTCGGTAACATGCTGGCTTAACGCCAATTTGAAAACTGCTTAATACATTATTTCCTATTTCATAATAATTAAGCACCAATTAATGTGAAAAAAACATTAAGAAAAATACTGTTAGCACCCTCTGAAGTCCTTGATAAGGCAATTTTACATTGGAAAAGCTCCAGAGCTTACCTAATCTGCTTTTCAACCTGAATTTGCCTATACATGTACATAACTAGCTGCACCAGTACTCTACTGAATTCACAGAAAATTGAGCAAGTATTTAAGGACTCTGCCAAGTAAAGGATATAGATGCATATTTATAAAGCCCTTTTACTTTTTTGGATAGTCCACTGGCCCTGGGCAAAAAGCAGTATTTGCTGGCTGAGAATTTGAGAATCGGAAATGAAAAATATGACTATTTGTGATGCAGTGGTCCTCACCTTACAGGAAATTATGTATCTGTTTAATTATGGGCCTGCAAGAAGTTTCACAGATTTCAGGACAACTGCTGAATTTAAGTATATTCAACATTTGCAGGACCAGGATAAGCAGGAGTAACAGCATTTTTAACACAACATATAATAAACCATCTAATTCTGATAAAAACAATGAATTCTGGAATCTCACAAAATTTTAATACTAAATTGTACTTTTCAATTACATAAGATTTGTGGATTTACTCAGTTTAAAACAAAAATTAACCCATACTATATCATAGCAGATCCTGTATTGCAAATTCAAGTTTTGTATTCACTAAAATAATTTACATCTTAAACATTATGATAGGCATATTGCAATCAATTGTGGTCATACACCACTTTGAGCCTACCTCGATCGGCACAAATTCCCTAATAAAATTGATTCCATGTTCTTCCATATATTCGCCAATTTTGTTTGCGATATCCTGGTCAAATCCTCTTAAGAGAATGGATCTCACCATTACAGTTACATCTAATCCAAGACCTGCAAGAAATCCTGCACATTCCAAGGCAACATAGGAAGCTCCAACCACCAGGGTTTTCCCTGGACAGTAAGGCAGAGAGAAAAGATCATCACTGGTGAAAAAAGAGAGAAAAAAGAAAAGTAAGTTAGAGACAACCAGAAGAATGTATTGTACTGTATATTTATCTAATTTTTTCTGTAAGAATAGGACTTTATTCCTCTTCCTGGTCACCAAAACCCCCAACAACTTAATTTTTTGGAAATTCAGTTGGAATACAAGTTCAGTACACGACACATTAAGAAAGTTCTAATTACAAGTTCACACACAAAAAAATAAGAAAGCTCTGAAGCACTACAAAAATTTTGTGGGTGTTTTTACACAAACTTAAGAGAAATTGTTAAAAAAAGGTAGGTGTTTTTTTTTTTTCCTCTGAATCCTGCTTCAAATATTTTGCTGCAAATTTTAGCTCCTGAGAGCAAACAGGAAGAGGAAGGGGTTCAGCTTTAAGATAAAAATACCATCTTCACTTCTCTGAAGATTTATCCTTTTGCTAAAACATTATACGCAGTGCTAAATATACACAGATAATAAAACAAATTAATGCAAACCATAGTAACAGGCAGAGATAGAAGTATGAAATTATGGAAAACATGTTTATTTGCCTGCTTTTCATTTCTTTCAACTGCTTCATCAAGCTACATCAGTTCTACCACACTTCGAGCTGAGACTATGAAACCAGAGCTTCTCAAGGAAGCAGGGACTCATGGGGGCATCACACTTGCTCAGCAGAGACTTAGGCAGAGTCTGGCAATGCAATTCTCCAAAGATTTAAATCTAAAATAAGTGTCTCTTTCTCAGCCAACAACTGCAAAGGGTAAACAAAGATGCTCTCTGCAAATGTTGTGGTGGAATAAAATGTGATTGTGTAATTAAAGGCTACATCATAGTTCCTATCCCCCAGGGAACCCAGTGAAGATTACACGGACAGCCTCAATCCAACAGCCTTTAACTTTGGCGTTCCTGACTCTTCCAACCTTAATGTTATTTTAAAGCACCACTTTACAGGCTGTATGATCTGTTACCTTTAATTTCATTACTACTTATTAGAAGGGAAACATACAACATGGTGTTTGGTTTCACAGGGATTATGCCACTTATTTACTTCATTGCTATAGGTTTGCAAGACTAATTCCAACCTCTGTTTCTACATGAAGTAACCTAAAAGTTACTCTGATATGAAAACACATATAACTTTTTTTTTGGTGAAAATTGTGCTATTTGAAACTGGTTTTCCCAGAAGTTGAAGCAACTTCACCGAGTAGTTAAAAAAAAAAAATAGGTTGAGTTTCAAGACTGCTCCAATGAATGAAGACAGATACATTTCTTCCAGCTTCACAACATGAACTGCTTTGCAACTCCCGCTTTCCTTGATATTTGATCAGGGAGGTTTCTTCTAAGCAGACTGTGCTCATCATTACCAAAAATAACTCAGTATGTGAACTGAAAGACCATAAGGAATAGAGAGGAAGTGGGTGTACTGGTAACTGGGGCAGAGCTGATGAATTGATTTTATGAAGGACACGCACCTGACTTACTCTGGGTTACTGCTGTTATCAGTCAGAAACAGAACCATCCTAGCCAGCCACCAACAATCCTGTGGCGTCTACTAAACAGCAATGTTTTTGGCACCTTAAAATCTGTCTGTAGCTATTCTCCTGCGCTTACTTTCCCCTAACAAAAAGTCACATAGGAAAGAAAACCAGCAACCAAGCAGCCCTGCTCACACTTCACCACTTTCTCTTACAGGTGAAGCATTTACACGTGGTGAATGGCTTCATGTTCCTCCATTTTTACCTGCTAATGCAGTATTCTTTGTCTCCAGGTATACCCAGGTAGCGTGGTCGTTCACCAGTGGCAATGAGAAATCTCTCAGCTGTGTACAGCTTCTCAACTCCTCTTCTATTTGTGGCCTGTGGACAAAGTATTAGTCCAAAGTGAGTATTTCTCAGTCCTACCAAAAGAAAAATTATTCTATTTGAAAAGCATGTCTATTCAGAAAGTGCTATAGGAAGACCCAGCAAACATGGCTAGCGAGTACCTTAACTGTGTGTGGCCCAACAAATTCTCCATATGCATTCTCATATGTGACTTCCTTCTCTCTCAGTGCAACCCGATAGCCCCAGTTCAGTGAACCAATGTAATTCTGAACAGATTCTGTCATAGTCATCCAGTTGTGTTGGACTGTTAGAAACAAAAGAGAAAGGTTCATCTTTCACTCTGTGAGTTCTTTTTCCACAGCAAACCTTGTATTCTCAGATAGATTTTTTTCATGACCCCGTCACCTTTGTCTTATTCCTATTCCAGGGTAACCCTACTGAAATGCAAAGACTTACATCAGCATAGACAACATGACAGGTCACAGTGGAACAGACAGGACTTAAAACATGGAAAATTTAGACTTACTGCATTATTGATAGTTTCCTATTGACACATGCTGTGAGCAGGTGACATTGCTCAACAAATGAAGACTATGCATCTCTGAGAGGTGCCTCTGCATGTTCCCCACTACAGGATTACACCCCAAATGAATCCCAACCCTATAACCATGCACATTAGAGCTAATATAGAGTAAAATTCACCTTCCTATGTAGTAGTGACAGAGATTGAGGGAAAGGAACTCCTTGCCTGCAATTATGAGGAAGTTTCTAACAGGGGACATTCTGGGGTATTCCCTTAGATGTTGTGTTACATTCAGAAATGGAGTAGTACCTTATTGCTTTTATTCACATAGAAATCTTATCAAATACTAACATGATCAGAAGCTACTAATAAACAGATCAAATACTGCAAGGCAGTAAGCCCTGTGGCTTTAGACCTGAAAAGCCCTTAAGTTTATGTGCAATCTCTCTGAAGTTGCCTGACATTGTTAAAGCCAGCACATGCTTAAGTGCAACAAGCACTTGATTGTAAAAGAACCTCTGGATTTTAGTACAAATGACAAAACTGCAAACAAGTGTTCTCCTTCTTTACCGTCTTCTGTAAACTGCCATCCAAATTTGCGTGAATCTTGCAAGGCTTGTCCCAGTAAAGCTGCTTGGTGCATCAATTTTTTAGGTATACAGCCCACATTTACACATGTTCCTCCAAGACCTGAGAGAGAGGAACAGAATGTGTTTTCACATCAGTGTGGCTCATCTCAAAGGAGAATCAGAGTCTCTGAGCAAAGCTCCTTTATAACAGGTTTGCAATGAAGAGAAATTTACCCCATGAGCTTCCCAGAGGCGTAGGCGTGACAAAGTCCAGCACCAACACTTTCTTTTCATATTTGGCAGCCTCCTGCAAAACAAATTAAATAAGACACGTATCTAAATAGTAGAGGTTAAATTTGGAGTAGATGATAACATCATGCATTGCTGAAAAGCTTTGTGACTTTTAATTAAGTAATAATGAATGATTTGCAAGGGAATAGCCAGACGGTCATTAATCTTCTGAATTAATCTGTGCACTCAGTAGGAAAAAAAGATTAAAGGAAAAAAATAGGCATTCATCCTGCTACACAACAGCATGGCACCAGCTGATACACAGAAGACTCCGGGAGTCAAACCTCCTCTTCTCTCCTCCATCCTGTCAGTTTGTTCACACTATTTCCCAACATGCCATTTACTTTTAACATATTTAACAAATTCTTCATTAATCCAGTTCTCCCTTCAAAGATGGTTTCTCAAACATTTGTTTGAAACCACATCACACAATGACATATGCAGTCATGTGGCCAAGCATTACAACTGTGCTTATCCAATCTTTTTTCTTGCAGTAGAAGGGAACACACAATTTTGAGCACAATCTGTAGTTGTCAGGATCGGGTCAGGATCGGCTCTTCCTCTTCAAGCTACTCAACCTCTGGCAAGTTGACTTTACTGTAAGGATGTGCAGATGTCATCCAGACCGGAAAAGTGATGGTGTATTTAATGATATTTCCCCTGAGAAGCTTCATTAGCAAATCTACAATCAATGTGTGTAAATGATACTGAGAACTGGAATTGCTATACTGATTCCATTGTTCCCTTTGTGCTTTTTAAGACAAAGGCAAAAAATGTCAGCAACAACTGGTACCAGAGAAAAACACTTAAGTAAACACTACATAGATGAGAAACAACAATGACAGTTTCCCCTATGAGATGCAGCAAAATAACTTTGATACCTGGAGTAAGGACAACTGTGCTGCATCACATGATGAGTTCTTAGACATGCAAACAATAACAACTATGGGCACAGGATATTACCCTAAGGCCTTGGGTTTGGTCTGGGATGAGCTGGACAGCCTTCAGCGTTACGTTACCAGTAATACTTGTTAATCCAAATAGTTGACAATCAGAATTTCAGTTTTAAATGTATCTTACTTCATGCAAAATACAAATCATACTTCAAACAACGCAGGCTGTAGACACCTTTGGAAAATATTTACGTGCTGGGTTTCTGCTTCCAGTAAAGGCCAAGGATGGCCAAGAAGCCTGTCCATTAGTAGCACCTCTGAGAAAGTTCCTCAGAAAGTGCTTAGGGACTTAGATGTGTTATTAAAGCTCAAAAGAGCTTTACTAGTATTAGCTAATTAGAATGCATGGATTCCCAAGCTTACACTCAGCTGTACGCTCACATAATACAGCACAGCATTGCATCGCCACCTCGGTAGAGATCACAATCAGATATAATCACTTCTGCAGAGTGATATGCCCACAGTAACAAAACCTGCCCCACAGGCTTTCAAACCTTACTGGGTTCAGTGCAGCACTGCATGAACACAACAAGGTTGCTTAAGGTTGAAGCTGTTCTGCGTGAACTGGTAGTAGTGGCCTGTCACTGTGGTCCGCGTCTGCGGCTGGGTTGCAGAGTCAGCTTGGCAGCGGTTGCACTCACCGTGAAGACATGCCTCCAAAATAACAAGCTCTGAGCACAATATAGCGAGGAAACGGAAGACATGCACACAAAGCTGCACATGTTACAGTAAAAAGCACTTATTTAATCAACCTAGTTAAACTGCTGCAAACCTGAGTGTAGATATCTGGAACTCAGTATAAGAGCTGTGTAGCTGTTTTTTTTTCCCTCTTGTTTTGCTTTTTAAAGCACTGTTTGTAACTCCCTAAAAAAACCTGAATAATCTGAGTAAAAGTCAGAAATTTATGCATGTAAACCAGTTTCACTTCAACTTCATGAAATTGATTTGAAATACACACATTACCACTGATAGTGATGTTGACTTTATTGATCTACTATCTTCTGCTCTGCTCTACAATCATTGGAGAGCACTAAGAAGCAATACACTTTATACATTGAGTTGAAGGAATAAGGCAATTTATCTTCCCAGCTACACACCTTTTCTGTCCCATAGCTGAAAAATGATGCAATAAACATCACTGCTGTAACTTCACAACCTAGCGTATGTATACAACAAAGCAGAGCAGTCTCCTTATGGAAATTTCAACAGATGGCTTTTTATTACTGCAAACAGTTTTTGCATTGCAGCAAGCTCCCTTTTATTCTTGTTACTCTACACTGTCCTAAAACATCTCCATCCTCTGAAAAACAGTGTCTGCTCCTCTTTGTGGGTTCTCAGAATTTTTATAGATCTTATCTTCCATCCTATGCCATGAAAATAGTGCCCCTACCGATGGGAAAGCAGTAAACTACGAAATAGATTACAGACATACGGCACTCTGGAGGAATAATCCAGCTCCAGGTCTTGAACAATGAAATAAGTTTTATTTCTAGGGATGCCCAATTCACTTCTAAATAGTTAATTCTACCACAGCAGAAGAGGCAAAATGTGCCTAACTGTAAAGGAGATGTAAAGGGGAGTTACTGACTTACATTAGATTTCAGCAAGTTTCAGATATTTGGGATAATGACAATTCTAAGAGCTGGTATAATCTGCACCACTGTGGAGTCTTTTAAATAATTCTAGATATGCTTCTAAAAGCAGTATCCTAACCAAAAATCATAAATTATCTGGCTACAGACAGGAAGTTCCAGACCCTAGAAATGAAGGGTGAGATCCTAACTCTGTTTAAGTATAGGCAAAATCTCCATTTAAGCAACTATATAAGCTCACAAACCACAAAATCTCCCCTATTGTCAAGAATTAAAATAACAGAAGCAATTATTTCTGAACAGATACTACTTTCAGATAAAACTAGAAACCTCCTGATGTTAATTTTGAATAGTTTTTTAAACTTTTTCAATTATGAGTTGCATTTTAATTCAAATATTAATAAACACTGTTGGGATATCTACCTGCAGTTTTCCAGCAACATCACCTCCCATTAGTGGGGACCAAGTTTCATTCTACTAAGAAGTATACCATGATATTTTTATGTTTTTCTTCTTCAGAACATAAGGAAAAGAGTACTGTATAACTGGCGCTAACCTCAAAAGAAATCCCATTGATCAGGCAGAAATGTTATGCCCCTACAGTGTTAAAGACACCCAGACCCAAGATGTTGACGATGTCACCCACCTACTTACAAGGAAAGTATAAATCTGTATTTTCTCTCTCTTACCTTGGCGGCTGCCAGACCACCTGAGCCCCCACCAATGACAATGAGATCATAGTCGTAGGAATGCGGCACTGGTGTATGCCCGTTCATTTCCAGTAGTTTCTGAGGCTTGTCTTCCTTATGTGCCTGAACAGAGAAAACAAAAAGGATTAGGGAACATTGAAACATTACCCACAGTGCTCAAAAATTAGTATTTTCATCAGCAAGTATTGTGATAAGGGAACATAAGTACATCTGAATTTTCTGAGCTCTGCTTTTAATTAGCTTTCAAAAATGTCATCTTCTAATCCATCCTTGAATAGCTGAGCACCTATTAGGTACTGAACTATGAATTTTCTTGTTCGTTGGAGCCCTGGGTTTCCTTGCAGAGCTTAGGTTTCCACACCAACACAACTCCAGTGCCGCCTCATACTGTGTACTCCAGGATGAGATACCTACCTGCTGACACAGACATTCCATTAATTTATTTTATTCTTTTCATCTGCCCTGGACTTTCCTAATTAGTGTTTTTCCCCTCCTCCTGTGTGTATTAGTAGGAAAATACAACAATCATATACAACATTGTAGTAATCTGCAATTACCAGCCTTACCAACAGAATGAACAGAACTGAATGAAGAAAACAATTTCTGAAAACTACATTTTTGTAACATGCCTGTGCTTATCATTGCTTTGGTTTAGCAATGTAACTAACTTTGGTGTCACATGGATCAAGTGTGATCACTACAGTTTCACAAGAGATTCTTTTTTTTTTTGATCAGATGACTACTACCATAGAAAAAGAATCCATAAGTCTTAAAATTCATTCTGGCAGCAGTATGCCACAAAGAACATTGTATTGTCTTTGTATGCTCTTTCTAAAATGAGCCTTTGTACCTAATTTGCAAAGTTCCAATTTATCAGGGCTTTGGACCTTCAAGCCTTTGGAGTTGCTGGCAAAATTCCCAATGCCTTTCAAACTGCAGGACAAGATCTGGAGCAAGTAGAAATCAGATTCCTCAGCTGATGTAAACCAGTGAGTATCAACTAAAGTCATGACAAAACTTTTAAGACCAAAAAAGTAAATAAAGAAACTCACACTTAGTCACTTCACAAATCTGCTCGCTTTTATTCAAGTGTTTCTATTTGCCTAACTAGGTAGGACTTTATTCAGTACTACTGGAATAGTCATGGCAAATACAAGGAAAGGGAAAAAAAAACCCAAAGGAGTTTCCCTTCTCTTTCCATCTTAATTTTGTTTTGCATTAAGCAGCCCTTTGTGCTCAACCCATTCTACTGTCACCTTCCTCTGAGTTTAGATTATTCCCTCTCTGTAAGTATAACTGTGTCTACCCTAGAGACTGCTGCCAGCATGGCCATATCACTGACAAAAATCCCCTGTCCCTCCAGCAAATTACACAGCAATGTCAGCAGAAATTCAGACTGTGCATCTACCTGTAGAAAATGACATGTTGATAGTATTTCATAACCCTGGGTAGCATGTTAACAGTAGAAACAAACCCCAGAAAACACCTGCGGTTGTTGTATCCAAAAATACCTCATCTTCCTTCCTCTTTTCCTCCTGCTCTGCCACCCCAATATATAACCCTACCCCCGAATCTGCTTTGGGCTCAGTTCCCCTTTTTTCTATTTTTCTAACATGGCCATTGGCCAGGCTCAAACTTCCTACTGCAATCAGAGTAAGAGTGAAAAAGGAGCATATATGGTGTTACGATACGCGGTTTCACTTTAATCATATTTAGGGACATAAAAATAGAGAAAGAGTGCCGTTCTTTTCCAAAGCACACCTTCTTGTTTGCTCAGTGGCAACAGGATGGTGTGAAGCTTAAGGGTGTGAAGCTAGCTCCCACAGGGTCATCAGACACAACTACCAAGAATGGTATCTTTATAATGCATATAAAGAAACCACAATACCTACTCAGGAAATTTGCTTAGATCACTACTTATATCATGCTTTTTTTTTTTTCTTTTAAGACAAATGCTTTATGTTTTCACACGGATTAAGAAATTTCAGCTTACTGTTTGGTTCATTTTTCATTAGTTCTTCATAATTATTCTTCATGAGAACATATTACAAGTTTAGATTAGACAAAGTAGATTACAACCTTCCCCTCTGAAATCACCTCCTAGAACCCCGCTCCAAAGCAACCAGGATCTTGACAAGCTCCGCTTCCCATTTACTGGGGGGACTTGTTCACGACCACGATCCCATCCTGAGAATGGATCTCCTCCGTTCTTCTCCCAAGAACTACAATTTTTAAAAGAAAGCCTGCATTCTTACCATGTTTCAGTGTCAAACCTAATTATAGACTTTAAAATGTATCTCCCCCTACCTTTAAAGTTGTCTCATGATATGCTACTTGCTTCTCCTGTACAAAACCAACTGGCTGTGAAGTTTCTGCCGTTACTTCGCACTGCCCTTCTTGCAGCTTGTGTGCTCCTTCTGTGAAATAAAGAGTAAAATAATGTGGTGTCTGGAGAGACGTCCTTTATGAATGCTGCGCTCCTCAAGCGAAATTATCTGGGGGAGTGGCCTGGCGGCTTCATCGCTTCCTCATCAGCGGCATGCCTGTCTCAGGGGAGCATTTCCTAAAGGCAACTGATGAGTCATTTGCAACGTTAGGATGACTTGCTATATTTTTCTCTTTAAGAAAATCCCATATGAGATTTGGCTGGGATTTCAGTAAATTTTGCCAATCCAACAGTATGCTTGGAACAAAGCAAGGGAACAAGATTTGCTGTGGCTAAGCCTGAAACTTCAGTCTTACCAGCAAATGATGATTTTTACCCTTCTTGCCCAGAAAGTGATTTTCTTATGCTGATGTGCTGTCATTTTGCTCAGTCTTGTACTTTACAAACTGAATTAAAAGTTTTTATTTTTCTCCTGCAATTAGTTCCATGGAAACGTCTTTCAGTTCAATTTATTGATATAACTGATTTTGCCATGCATTTCCCCCCCCAATAATTTCTGCCATATGGTATAGCTATTACTATGAGATCCTCTAAATAAGCATCTTCAAAATCCTGGAGGTCTGTGTTTGCTCACTGGTCATAATTGATTTTATCTCTATATTCTGTTGGAGATACATGTATATATCCAATAGAAAACGTTAAGCATATTAGTGGAAAGAAAAAACCCTAACATCTCTACACATGGTGATACTTTATTTGACAGAAAAACAGAAAAGTAAGAAAATCTAATACTTGATTGGAATCCATTATCAGCTCTGCCTTCCTCCACATAACTCCAAGTTACATTAAGCTTAATTTCCAATAAATGGGTCAGTACACACTTGTTTGTACTTAATCACATACATACTTTGCACTGCACAACCAGCATTAATTAGCAAACTCTGACACGTGCACATACTTAGACAAACAGCCATACTGAATGCGTATACATTCCTTGGGCATTAAGCCCACAAACCCGAACAGCATTCACACACACACACAAATGCAAAAAGGCAGTAGCTGAAAATTAGTCTGTAATCTTGTCGACTCTGATTTCTTTTCTGAAACTTGGTAATAAAATTCCTTTATCTCACAAAGGTACTGGGAAAAGTGCTGGTGCCGGTAAAGGGGTTTAAAGATCAGAATCGTTACACAACAGTTAATAGTAATATTAGTGATGGATAAGATTTGGCCTATTCTCGCTTGGGGAAGAAACATGGTAATTAATCTGTGTATGTACACATGCATGTAAAAAAAGAAAAGCAAGAACACAGGTTTTGAACAGTGGTCACAATCTCCACAAAGGAGAATTTTCTTCTTCAATGTATTATCAAAGCTACAGTCCTGCATGTACCTGAAGCAACTGAAGCCTTATATTATATTCCTATAACAAGTTTGAACAACCTCAGGAATGTTCACCTAAAACTATCTCTTCAATGAGATAAAAATCTAGTCGTTAGACAACACAGGCATTTATATGAACACCTCTAATTATTTTCAGGCAGATCTGTGCTAGAGGTGCTGAGCTTTAGCAATAGCCCCGAAACCCAAAGGCAACCATAACCTCTGGCAGAGACTTGAAAGAGGTTGCACACAAGCTGCTGCTCCTAGGGGCCTCTCCCTTGCTGGTTTGGGCAACCTGCCACCAGCAGGATGACAAAGCAAAAAGTGCTCGATGCGTCATGTGCTTGGTCTCCATAAAATTCCATCCATTAACGGCAATTACAATAACCCACAGCCCTGGTGAACTGATACTTGACAGAAATCAATCAGCAGATACCTTTTTACAGAGTGAGACTGCTAAGGAGAACTTGGACCATGGAGCCGCTCTGGATAATCCTCAGAAACCTAGCGGTGAGGACGACTCTCTTTGCCCATCAGCATCAGTGTCACTTCGGCAAGTCTGTAGCAACTCACAGCCATTGCAACAAACTCCAAAGGTGGTGGTAGTGCAGGGTAAGAGCCGCGCTGGATAGGAAGATCCAGCGCGGCTCTTACCCTGCACTACCACCACCTTTGGAGTTTGTTAGTCCCAAGCTAGGAGATGGTGGCTGTTGAGTGCTACTTCCCCTACAACCTGCCAAGTGCTCCTTCACATGGGATGAACCAATCTAACAAATCATTACTGTCAAAAGGGGACAAGCCTACTCTCTTCCACCACTGTATTTTTCTTCTTGCTGACAAAACACCCTGTCTGCATATTTGGCACCAGCTCTGGCAGCCAACAGACCCTTACATGAGCTAAATCAACTCACTAACCTAGATGAAAACTAGCACAGGAGAAGAAAAGATGGGGACAGTTTCCCAGCATCCTAACCAGTTCAGCCAGCTCAGGGAAAGATTCCGTAAGCACCACAGCTGGTGCCAGGCAGAAGGCATATCCACGCAGACCAGACTGAAGGAAGAGAAAGCAGGAACATTTCTCTCCCTGGCGGAAGCAAAACTGCCAGATTTGCTCAGCAGCTTGTTAAAGCAGCCAAAAAACCTGAATCCATTTCTGAAGCAGACTACACTAAGCCTCACTGCCACTTCTTGAGCAGAGAAAAAAAAAAAAAACAAACCAACAAAAACCAAACAAACAGTGAAACAACTATGGTGATTTAAATCCATATCCTTCCTTACTGAGAGCGAGCTTCCTCATGAACCAAAGTCCTCCCTGATACCGAGGCCTCTGAACTTCGGACTGTCAGTTGTGTAACTTCTGGCAGGGGTGAAAAAAAGCACGATTGGTTTCAGAAGGCCTTGACCAGACGGGAACATGACCAGCCCAACACAACAGCCCAGACCAGCTTCGTGAGCAGAACTGCTCCAGGATAAGAATTGCCTTACTCTGCAGAAGTGTCCATCCTGGGATCCAACGAGCTGCCGAGGCAGGACGCAGGGACCCGTGGAAAGCACCTGACCTTCAAGTACTCGCCATGAAGGTAAGTGGCACTGCAAGGCAAAGGTCTTCGCTGATTCACCTAGATATTCTGTACCAAACTGCAGGACATCACCAAGAACAAACTTCACATTTTTGACAAACAATGCAATTAAAAAATAGCTATCTCTGCTCCAGCAGCTCAGAAGATGCCTCTAATTTTGTAATGCTTATGAACAATCACGTGACTTGCTTCACAGCCTTATCTCCAGGCATCTGAGAAGTAAAGGCTATTTCATATGATGATAAACATTTACCTTACACTCAAGTTTAGCTTTTTAGGTGGAGAATGTTTCAGCTCTTCTTTCTCTCACTTTTGCTCATTTCTGCCCTTTCAACACAGGTCTCTACCTCCTCAGTTGTGTAAACTCAAACATTTGGAAGTGATGGTAACAGAACCATTATATCATCCAGATTATGAAAAGAGAAAGAAACCAAGCCTTTGAAATACACACCTCCAGCCTAGATCATATCACAGATGCACGCTGAGAGGCTGCCTTGCTATCAGCTGAACTGACCAAACTGCGAAGGAAGGGAACCTGGGGCAGGATGCAGAGAAGGAAGAGAACCTCTTAAACTGCCTTTTCCTGAGAGGAATCACAACGCACCCGCAATCCCAGACAGCCAGGATCAGTGGGTGGGAAATTAAAAAATAATACTTAGAAACTGCATTTCGATGAGTGGATGTAAGCTAGACCTTCAACCTACCTCACATGCTTTATTTTTTACCATGACAGAGACACCGTGCAGCCTTGAGGTTAATCAAGAGAAGCAACGGAGCTGGCTGCTGTCGATGTGTCAGGGCTGGCTTAGATGAGGGCTGAGTGAGCTGTGCTCTAGTGATCCTGGCCAAGAACCACTGATACCTTTCACGGGATGAACTAGCACAGCCTTGCGGCTCTTTTCTTTCTTTCCAAATGGTGATTCAGTACCTGGCTGCCCTGGCAGAGGATGTTTAAAGATAGCGTAGAGGTACATTTGCCTCCCCACCCGAACTCTGCCAAAGTCTGAACCCGTAACAAGTCAGTAACCTTAAGACAGGCCAACCTGACATTATTTATGCACACAGAATTCAGTGCTCACTGACAAGCACTGTTAATCAAGTGCAAACCACTGATGTCTCATGAATGCTACTTCTGAAGGCTGGTATATGCGAACCTTGAATCTTGCTGTCTACACACAGGACCAAGATATATGTTACAAGTACCTCTAGACTTCTGTCTGAAATTAGCTACTTGTCCCTAACTATGGGTAAAGCACCATGTGTCATCACTGCACAGAAAGTATATAGCTAGAGTAAAATCTTTACTTTCCCTCCTAAGTGTCAAGTATTAAGAAAACAACCCAGAAGGTGATAATACCCTACCTCAGAGCATCTTTTGCACCTGCTTATATAAGCAGAAGCTTGCAACAGTTGTATACACTCCTTATGGTTTGTAATTTCAGCCTGCAAGGAAGAAGTTCCACAGTGAGCGGAACAAACAAAACCACTTCACCAATATCACAAAAACATACATCTTTCCCAGGGCTAAAGGCTGTTTTTTCTCTCAAAGAATCTCAGCAGCTGCATATGCAAGCACTGAGGAAGGAGAAGTTAAGAAAGACTGAGCTATGCACTCAGTCCTTAAGACTGCTTGCTCGCTTATCTGTTTGGTTCAGTTCAAGTGAAAAACAAAGAACTTTTGGGCATTTGAATAGCTCCTTCACCTGCAGAGTGCACAAACATTTACCAGATGAGGCTGAACAGTGAAATCACTTTCATCCTTTTCTCCCTGGATCACAAGTCTGTTTTCTTATCTGCTGGCTTCCCACACATGCAGTCTTCACTCATGTAGCACAAAGAAAGCACCACATGCATACGCCCAGAAAATAGCCTTGACAATCCTGTTTCTGCCAGTGACTTGCCTGACATATTGCTGAAATGTCCAAAAGGTGTTTAAGTGGTTAAAATGATTGTGCATTTAATGCATTGAATGATGCTTCAAAATGATTGAAGCATCCCATCAGAAAGTAGATGCACAGGTTTTCTCGGCTTTATGCTCTCGCCATGTCTGATCAAGAAGCCCTTAAAACCATTGGTGAGAGTTACTTCATTAAGTTAGTGCATTTTTCTTAGCAATCACTGACTACTGATATAAACGAGACCTGATCCAAACCAGCCCTAACTTCACTAAGAGAGTGGTTCCGTAATCTGGCTCACTGATGTCCTTTTCTACACTCATTTCCCTAAGCCTAATGAATTCACAAACAAATGTGAAGAGTGTTTCATACCAAGTTTGATTCTGACTTGCTCTTGTCACCAAAATCGGGAAGAATGAACCTCGTAACACCAATGTAGTGTTAGAAGGCAGGCATTCTTTATTCACGGCGCCGGATGCATGGGGGATCGCTCCACCTAACGTGCATGCATCAAGTGGCAATTTGCCCATTTATATGTAGCAGAATATTACATATGTATGAAGTTTTTCGATATGCCTATACATATGCATAACCTGTCTCTGCTTTGTATTAAAATTAGCTTCAGGAGGTCATTTCCATAAGTCCCTCCCCACTGCGCCTGCTCAGTGCCTCCTGGTGGTGGCCGTTGGGGGTCGTGGGGATGAAGGCTGATGGCTCCTCTTCGTCACCGCTAGTAACCCCTTGTTCTCGCGCAAACTCAGTTGCTCCTTGGCTCTTGCTCAAACCACAGGGTCAGTGTAGACCAGCTCTTGAGGTAAACACCTGGTTCTTATCAAAAAACCTGTCCTTTGTAAGGAGCCACAAATCTTTCTACATCAATTAGTTCTCATTCCTTCTAGTCTGGCAACCTTGGCAAACCGTTATTATCTTTTTGCTTCATCCCCTCCCGATTCTCCTCGTCCTTGAATAGGGTTCTAAATTCACTAAGTAACTATACTACAGACTTTAAGAACAAAAAAATCCAAGCTAGACACTACTGACTTTAACAAAGCAACCGCAAGCTAGACAATACTAATTTTAGCAAAGTAACAGCAAGCTAGACAATAAGGCCTAAGTTTCATGCATGTAAGCCGTTTTACATTTGGGGTCTTTTTGACCCTTAGGGTATCACTCTCAAGTTCAAAAACCACCAAGCTTCAAGACTGACAAGTAAAAGAGTAAAGCATATTCTTCTACGAAATGGGAAGTCTTCCGAACTGTGTTATTTCTGATATTTATTCAGTGTGTTCCTATGAAGTGCTTTAGTTTTCACTGTATTCTTGTTAATCTGCTTTTCATATCTAAGAGTTTAAGACATCTTCCATTTAAATAAAGCATAGCTTGAATGAGATCGAAATCAAGACATAATGTGGAATAACTTAATTTTGCACTTAGCTGAAACAGGGCACATGAACAGAAACTGGGGGGCTCTCCTTTGGCACAGATGAACAGATTAACTCTGTTAACAGAGTCCTCTGCTGTAGACTGTAGTGTTACTCCAAAACACCCATCTCCTTCATGAAAACATAAATTCTCTTTTATCACAACTATTGGAATATAAAAGGCATTTAAAAGCATTTTTGTAAGTGGCAAAACACATAGATACTAATTTTCTTCTGGGAACTTTTCAACCTAAGTGTTAAGTTCTCTAAGCCAGAGGAGAAAAAACCTCATCATTCTCAGCAAATCAAATGCAGTTAACATACCAAAAAGGCAGGAAATGACAGAAAGCTTCACAGCGCTGTTTTGTCAAAGGACAATAAAGATCTACTGAGAACTTTTAATCTAACCTCTACATAGCAGGGCAGGAATTACTAAACCAAGACAAGCCAAAGAAGAAATATTGATGGAGGAATGATGAATGCCAGATCAAACAAAAGACAAACGTTCAAGTGACATCTATCTGAGAGCCTGATTCAAAGCTCTTTATACCCAGTGGAAAAGCTCTCACCCAAACGAAGGCCTTAAGTGACAAAATTCACCCCTTTCAGCTCAACTTTCTAATGAACATCTGGGGATTGACTCAGCAACATCCTCCAGTCTGCTTTTCACTCAATAGGGGTCAGCACCGTGGTTTGAGGGCTGCAACCCACCACCTTTGGATCCAAGAAGAATGAGAAGAGTTGTTAACGTAGGGCAAGAAGCTCAACACTAAAAGATCTCCTCCTCAGGCTCTACACAACCAGACGCTCAAGCTCATAACCTGTCACATCCTGATAGTCTGCAAACGGGGTTCTGAAATTGTCCTCAGTTCCTAAAAGTAATTCTTACTTTCAGGCATTTCTTTTCCTTTCACTTTTCTGAATACCCATGCAGCTACCACAAAAGTCCAACCATAATATGAAAACGTGTATTACTTTACTGATTTCAACAGGGACATCATTGTACTCCTTACCTTCTTAGGAAAAGTCCTACAAAACATGTTTCTGCCATAATAATTATGGAACTTGAAACCCCACTCCAACAAGACCTGGGCTTTCTCCCAGGCTTTCCTAGTAGTGCTCTCACCACCGAAGTCCTTAGCAGTATCATTCAATTGGTACTTGCCCTAGAAAGTCTTCAGCCTTTACTCTTTTCTTATGTAATTGTTTACAGTAAACCATATAGGAATTAGCCCGGTTGCTCTAATTAGCAGTAACAGGGATGTTTTCTGGGAGCATAACATCACATGCTGACCTCAAATATTTCTAGAACATCTACAATACAAAGTCTATGGGCTTAAACAGAACAAGCTGTGTAAATTCAGATTATCTCTTCCTCAGTAAAAAGGCAGGTAATGCTAAATTAATTCGGTATCTTTGACCACTTCCATCTTCCATTTTATTTCACTGTGAACTAAATTAATTAGGTTATGAAAAACTCAATATAAAACTTGTCTGCTTCTGGAACTGTAGTAAAAGTTGTAAGCTCTCATATAAAGATTTATATGCAATCTCTATGGAAAATATCATCTTACAATACTGGTAGTTTTAACATTCATTTTTGTCTATTCCCTTCAAAAGTCACTGCTGCTCTTGGATTTACCCCTATTAGTATAATACTTTGTCTAATCCAAATCAAAACAAAGGAAGCTGATTTCTGGTATGACTACCTGTAGGTGTATCATGCTCATGCACAGTGCCATCCATACTGGCTCACCCTTTATTTGGGATGACCTGAAAAAGCTGAGCTTCCTGATTTTTTTCTTGACATTCCTGCAGCCAACACAAACCCGTGGCTCCCACAAACTGTGATTAATACTCTCATGCTACTTTTTTTTTTTTTTTTCTGGTCAGTAAATAAACAACTCTCTGCTAAGAGGAGGAAGTATCACCAGCCACCCTTGAACAATGTATAATGTATGTGTATAACGCACTTGAACAAGTGTGGCACCTGAGGCAGAGAGAGGAGAAAGAGTACTCAGCAGGGCTGGAACAGGATCTCCTGGTGCTGGTGCCATTCATTAGTCCCCACCGCCATCAGCCATCCCTTTATTGTTTCTACCACAACTAAAGCCATTTATTCATTCCCACACATCTCCTTCTTTGTAATCAGGGTTGCATTTGAGTCACAGAGAACATAAAAAAACGGTGGAAAACAGCTCACGCAGAATCAGTTTTTTTGTCAAACAAGCCACTATTAAAAGTGAACATGGTTAGAGCAAAACAAGCTCTCTGCAGGTGATCTCCCAGAATGGGCATGAAGTGTAAAGCAGGTACCACACCATGGAAAGTACTTGGGTACTTGGCTCAGAAGCCTGTGATTTCCTCCCCCCCTCCCCAAGCAAGGCTTTTTTAAAAGGGGGGAAAAACCCACTTATTTTGGTCCAGAGTAATCAAAGTTTCGTGCCTTTGAAAAACAAACGGACTTGGGCGGAACAATTTAATCCCGCTTGTGGCAGCCCAGCAAACAATGACAGCATTTCTAGGAGGTGAGCAAAGCAGGGTAACCTAACAGGTCACTGCCCTCCAAACTGTCTTGCCACTGAAGTGACAGGACAAACCAATATCTGATGCATACAGGTTCTGGCAAAGGTCTAGCTGGCAACGGTTGTGAAAGAGGGGTGGCAAACAGTAAACATGTTACACTTTTGTGAGCTAGAATTACAGAGCTGTGCTTGCTTTGGGTCAGGCTGTGCAAACAGTGGAGGAGTTAAGGAAGTGAAGAGCTTCCTTCCCACCATACTGGGGATGCAACGGCAGGACACAGGCAAGATGACCGTGCCAAACAACACTTTCTTCTCCAAGCAGCTGACCCAACAAGTAGAGCAGGCAAGTTTGCTAGAACAGAAGATGAAATAAAATGGTATCTCAGTTCCCCACGTACAACCAGTTTGTTAGCAGATTCTTAAGAAATGCTTAGGACTAGACTAGACTAAGATACTATTATTTTCTATGGAAACAGAAGTATTTGCATAATTTGCTTACTACCTCCCTTTGCATTAGTATCTCTCTTATGCAAATAAAAGTGCTTGGACAGGTAGCATTGTAACAGCCAAACATGATGGGGATCGCACAGTTCCACAGGGTTTGCCGTAGATGAGCCTGAATACATAGTCAACAGTGCAAAGCACGGACAGTACCTGTAGGAAAGGCAATATGGTAAGGAAAGCAACAGCTGTGACCTTTTTGGAAGAAAAATAGAAGGTAAAACCAAGCTGAAGAGGAGGAAAAAGAGATGGTATCAGATCTAGCTTGGCAAGTTAGAGGACGGCTCTGTGAGGAAGACCTACAATGTGACACCACATTCAAAAAAGGAAGTTACTGAAAATTATGAATGAGGGAAAACCTGAACATGCCCCAAAAAAGAATTTTACAGGAAGTACATGAATGAAGATGCTACAGACTGGCAGGCAGCTGCAATACAACAGGCATATGTCATAAAACAGATCAAAAACAGAGAAGGCATGAAAGATAAAACTTTCTCAGGAGATAGCAGTGGTGAAGTGCACTCACTTTAAACTAGTGGAAAAGGAAAGTAAGTTACCAATTCAGCGTACTGAGTAAGCCAAAGTGCATGATTTTATCTGGTGTTTGTTTTGTTTTCTGCAAGTGCAACCAAAAAGACAGCAAGAAACCCTACCAAAGGATGTCCAAGATGGGCTTAATGGAGGAACAACCTTCAGAGAGGAACAAGAGGTGAAGTTTTATCTCCAGGGAAGTCTTGAAACTAGAGGAACTGTAACAGTGGACTGGAAAAAAGGGGATCAGTACCATACATCATGAGGGCCAAGCACTGTTCCCATTCACAGCAGAAATCAAGGGGATGATGTAACTGCAAACAAGGGTAGAGGAAGAACATGGGCAACCATGGGCAACCATGACACCACCTCCAGGAGTCAAGGCCACTCTACTCTTCTGCAAAAACACTGCTATGACACATCTGTTATTATTACACCTGAGCAGTTTGCATTTAAATTATATAGTCAAAACATTTGCAGGAAATACTGCAAAAATAAAAATATTTGGGGCCTCATTACTCACACACTCACCACACATAAATGTCAACACAACTTAATCACCATCAGTGTTGGTACTCCAGCACAGAGCTAGGACCAAAGTGTTATTCTCTCTCACGGTTACGCTGTATTCAGAGGCTCTCATATTCGCACTAAAAATGAGGAGTAATGATTTTCACAATACTTTGTTAATTCACTTTGTCAAATCCAACCCAAATTTCATTCCAAGACTATTCCAAGACTTTCCAGGTCCACCAGTGAGCATGTGCTGTGTCCTGAGTGCCCAATCCTGAAAGAAGCTCAGCAACTTCAACTTACGTGAAAGTCAAACTGAACTGAAAACACAGCTGCTCATAAAACTCAGCTAGCATTAGAATCTGGTGGAAAGAAAGCAGTACTTGAGGTGATACCAGGGTAGAGTCCCATAGAAAGAACCAATACGTTTTATAAAGCAAGAGCTGCAACCCAGGCTATCTTAGCGCTCAGATGTGTAAGTTTAGCCCCTTATTGTGTAGCTTTGATTCTTCTCATTAACCCTTTTTGCAGTAAAACGCATGTTTTAATATAGAAAACTGAAGTATTGTGGAGCTCAATTAACAAAAACTCAGGAAGGGCATGATGTTCTCAGTTATTTCCAATTTTTACACATTTACACCCACAAAATGTCTTAAATATTGCATATGCAAAATGCAGTTGGTGAGTAAACTGAGTGCTATTTGAAGATTGTAGGGTAAGTTTTTTGAAAGCACAAGCTAAGGACAAGAGAATGTCTTTAATAGGTATGTTATGCAAAATATATACATAAGCACTTTATCTTAACATTTTTACTTTTTCCTGTGCCAGTTTTGCTCACTACCAGCTTGCTTTTTTAAATATCCTTTTAGAACTTACAGTAAATTAGTAACTCTGAACTTACTATTCCCATTGAAAAAATGATGGAAGGATGGGAATAGATCCAGAGTGTAATTAGGAAATTCTTACAGCTAGGAATGGCCCAATTTCTTCTTCCTACTACAAACAAAAGTTTAAATATGCCTTGTCTGAGATGTATGTAGATAGGAAAAAAACCCACCCTACTACCTGGCATGACTAACTACAGAAAGGGGTTAATTTAAAATTGTTCACGTTTTAGAGTCAGTTAAACAATGAGTAATTAGCTTATTTGAATTATGTTTACATTGTTAAGTAAATTATGTGTATTTATTCATATTTCTGTAATTATTTGGTTTTCATCTTCTATTTAACCTCTTCAGCAGCATCCACAACTCTCCTCATCGCTTGTCCTTGACAGATATTAAAAAATTTGACATGTTCCTTTGGGAAACGGACGTTGGGTTTGAGATAATAATCCACTGGTATGTGATCATCCCAGAAGCAAAGCCGCCAAGATGCTGCAATATAAACCTTGACGTCACAGTTTAAAGCGACTTTCCTGGAGAATTACTTTAAGATGCTGCCAGAGTTGCAGAATGGGCAGCAGGGGTAGCAATGTCTTAAAGCAAAAACCCAAAGATACACCAGAGCATCTAAACCAAAGCTCAAACAATGTGTTCTTTTAAGTCATTTAGCCTAAATGAGTCAGCTTCTACAAGGCTGAAAAAACTCATTAAGATGCAGGCTTCACTTCTGAGCTTGTGTCAGCAGATACATCATTGTCCAGAGGAACTAGTTTTGAGTGTAACTCCATAGCAGTTTACTCTGCCCCAAACTCTGTGCCATCACACCTGTCTAGCTTTCAATATCTGATTTAAAGCTAAATCGTATGTTTCTAAATCATAACGTGGTAGTGCCAACATTAGGTAAGGGAACTGTTGTTGGTTAACCTTAACTGGTCTCAGGGCACAGCACTGCCCTGAAAGTTTGTGGACAACTGGACTCCCTTGACAGCAGTTTGAGAGTTTTCTTTTTTTTTTTCCCAGTCCTTCCTGTTAGGGTCAAGGAACATCCAGTGCTTGCAACACCAGGCTTTTAACTCAGATTGGAGGATTTTATGTTGGTATAATTGAAAAATACGAAGCAATATGGAGCCGTAACGATAAGCCTGTTTAATGAGTTTTAACTGCTATAAACCTCATCTTTGTACTTGCCAGCTCCTGCTGTGCTTCTGCCTTATGCAAAATTCTTACTGCACAGGCATCTTTATTCTCTGTTTGCCAATATATATTATAATATTATATTTTATCTTAAAGCTACCAAGATGTTTTAGTTTTGATGTTCTCCAATTATTGCGTATCTAAAAATACTTTTTAAAATGGACCCCTTTCCCCAGGACTTGGTAGGGCTGAGAACGCTCCTCCAGTAGTAGATGCTCAGGGAAACACTACATCCTAAGAGCGCTTTTTCATCTATGCAGAACTGCTGTACAATGCCAGACGTAAGCATAGGTTAATTTTCAGGCATTCATTACTTCAAGCTCGTTATTTCTTTTTTCGTCGGGTTTTATAGACCCAGCTGAGAGCACAGTTAACGCCCTACCCAAAGAGCGGCGGAGACTGAGGTTCTGACTCCGAAGAGGTACAGAGCAGACAGCCGAAACACAAATTTCCCCATTGCTGTGGGGGCCACATGCCTCAACGCTGGTGAGCAGGAATCATCTCCGCTCCACGGACCAGAGGCCCGTTCGGCTCCCACCTAACTCCCAAGTCTTCCCACCACGGCGCACCCTTGCGCAAGCCGCCATCTCCCTTCAGGCGGCAGCGGTGCCGAGGGCCCCCCTGCCCCGGGAACCCCACTCCCAGCGCTGCTGCCTGCACGTCCCCAGGGCCAGGGTCCCACACCCGGACCCCGCCGCGCAGCATCTCCCCTTGCTCCCGTAAGAGAGGCGATGGGCAAAGCCCTGCGCAGCCCTGCAGCCCTCTCTGCGTTGGCCTCAAATTTGAGAAAAACCAAGCGTCGGAGGTTGTGTTTGGGAAGAGGTAAGGCACACGGCGGTGGGAGCCACGGTCACGCCAGCTGAAGGCAGGCTGCAGTGGTGTGGCAGTGCCGTACTCCTGTACCCCAGAA
>NW_009260762.1:426462-432581 GCF_000687185.1 Egretta garzetta
CGGAGCGCCTGGCGAGGGTTTCTGGCGTAGCCCCAGAAGGCAGATGGGGTGAGATGAAAGCCACGGCCCTATAAACCACCAACGACCCCCCCCACAAACGTCTGCTGTTACGGCCGGCTCTGATTTGAGCTTTCTTCTCTCTTCATGTGGCTTATTACACCAAACATGGCAATTTATCTGTTTGGCACTCCCGCTTACTGCAAATACCGACATCCGTTTGAAAGGTTTTAAAAAGATGCCGAACCAACTGTTCAGGTTTTCGGCGGACGCATCTTCTTTTCAGTTGCACAGTTTGACTACTGGGGCTGTACGCTGAGCAAGCCGTAACGCTTCAGGACCGCAACAAAATACACGCTGTGGACTCGGGAGCTCTTAGTCCAATTCCTAAAACAACCATCGGGCCGCCCTGTGGTCCTGTGTAAGTCACTCATGCCAAGCGTCCCCCAGAGCACAATGTAAATGTCACGCCTGTTTATCCTATAACCCCTTTGCAGCTGTGATTATCTTACTAAGGCTTTTTGTACAGGACCCCAACCACGTCGGCTCCCGGTGCTCTGCCACAATAGTAACAGTGAGTGACAGCGAAGGACCAAAAGAAAGGGAAGAAAGAAAACGGGATAACAACTCTTGAGTCTCGAGGTTTAAGAGGCACGGCCTCCCTGTCCTCAGCCTTTTTGCATGGAGGACGTCAGCAGTTCCTATACCTGGTGCCGTATTGCTCTTCCGCTCCACAGTGGTCTCTCCAAGTGTCAGCTGGAGTTTCTAATACCAAAAACCCCCCACCACCACTAAACTTGAGACTCTAAGTGGAAAAAAAGTCTCTGAACTCTCTGTGGGAATGATCATCAAGATTTTAGAAATTACATCTTCAAGATAGGTATCTGTAACAGCAAAAATTATTATGATAATGAGGATAATAATTGTTACGGGCATTCAGGGATTATTATAGCTTCAGAAATAAAGTTATTAAAATAATTTGCTGAACAAGCTTAGGGAAGGAACTCTATTCCACCAAACCCCATCTCAATATTTTCATTAAATGGGGACTACCAGCTGGCTATTCAATCAATTTGAGAAAAATCAAGTTTAAAAAAACACCTTGGAGTGCTGTTACTGTCCTTGAAATCGTTCATAATATTTTCATTTTGCTTACTGTTTTGCCATTATGTTCTAATCATGTTTCCGTTCATTAAGAAAAGGTCTTACGTTGCTGTGGTGAAGATCCACTGAAGCAATGGAAAAAAGGAAGTTCGACATTTGAAATGTTTTGTAAGTAAGTTTGAAAACCGGTGCATCCGGAAATCAGAATTATCCAAAATCACTTCAAAGTTTTAAGTAAGCGTAGTAACCAAGGTCTCTGTCACTGCAGAACAGAATCTTGATGCTGCACTAGCATTCATTTTCACCTCCTTTACCCCACTCTTCCAAATCTGTTGCTTCTTCCTACAGTTTTACAGGCTCACACCACCTCTTACGTTAGTTTCTACAGCTCCTTATGGATACTGCCTTCAGGCCACTCAAAGTACAGCCTGAGAACTTACATTCCTTAACTCTTACTTTAATCAGACCACTTCTGATCTTGGCCTCTTAAAAGATAACCCCTTTCCCATTTTTCCACAGGCTTCATGCCTTTTCCTGAATCACAGGTTGTGATCAACACCAAGGTCCTATAAGACTCTTTCCTTTTGGCTGATCTATTATCTTGCCAGATCATCCTCCCTCCAGTTCTGGAGCACAAGTCTTATGAGGAGCAGTTGAGGGAACTGGGGTTGTTTAGTCTGGAGAAGAGGAGGCTGAGGGGAGACCTTATCGCCCTCTACAACTGCCTGACAGGAGGGTGCAGCAAGGTGGGGGTCGGCCTCTTCACCCTGGTAACGGATGATAGGACAAGGGGGTATGGTCTGAAGTTGCGCCAGGCCAGGTTTAGGTTGGACATTAGGAAAAATTTCTTCACAGAAAGGGTTGTAAGGGTTGTCAGGCAATGGAATGGGCTGCCCAGGGAAGTGGGCGAGTCCCCATCCCTGGAGGTATTTAAAAGAAGGATAGATGAGGTGCTTAGGGACATGGTTTAGTGGTGGGATGGCAGGGTTAGGTTAATGGTTGGACTTGATGATCTTAAAGGTCTTTTCCAACCTAAATGATTCTATTCTAACTGGAATATTAATTCTAATCTATATGAAAATGTAGTGCAGATCTTCAGAGCTGCTGTGTTAAGAAGCAGGACAGCAAAGACTGTCTCATTAGAAGTATCCGTAGAACAAAGGAAAGTCGTGAAAATCTGTCACATTGTGTCCTGTTCTCAATATTGGACTATTAGAAGGCATAGACTGCATAAGCTACCAGTGTTGGGATTAAGAGATCAGCTGTGATAAATTCAATTAATGTATAAAAAGCCTATAAAATACTTGAAATATTAATCAAAACAGTAATTGCATGAAGATACTGATAATGTTCTTTATAAAGATGAAGTGTAAGGTGTTTCACTCTGTCTTGAAATCTCGGTATTTTATAGCAAACGTATTCGGCGCATGACTGCTGCTGAAGAACCCCGTAACAGAGCTGCGATAATCTAAATGATACGTTAGTGGGACCAGTCCCTCAGTTGTTTCTGAGATAATTGATTCGCACCTCCCTGTGGCTATTACAAGAGTGATCATTAAAATAATACTAGAATTTCTGTTCCCACAAAGCTTTCTATATATTCCTTCTATATATAAATTGGGAGGAAGGCTGTCTCAGTAAATGAAGAGCCCACAGTGCCACCTTCTTATAAAGTACAGAATTCTTGGAGCTGAACACGAAATCACCCAGCTGTTAGCATTATTAAAGCTGACACAGTCCTTGCATTTTCAGAATATTAATGTCATTGAAATACCACCAGTCATTTTTGCAAGCTTAGATTCATCTTACCTCACATCAGCCACCTAGGTTTGGCCTCTCACGTAAGCTCTTGATCTAAGCTCTTTCTCTAGCCAACAGAGAACAACAGGCATGTCCAGATGGTAACTCATCCTTCCAAAAACAGGCACTCCCAAAGAGTGAGCCTGTCCCTAGCCCTTAGTTTGGACAAATTCAAGTGAGAAGAATTCCAGCTTTCATTTTTAAGTTGACAGAAGAAATCTATGTCTCTGCCTACGCTGCCAATGTGACAGTGTTTCTCAGTATCTCCGTGACAGTTGAGGGGCACAGTTAAGAACCACCCAGTGCAACAGATTCCAAGAGAACAATTTTGGTTTAGCGATGCCGCCAACACAATGGTAACATATGCAGGCCTTTGAATTGGTGCATTTTGGAATCCCATATAATCACCTCTACAGGAAGGAAACTACAAATACTGGCAAGTGCCACAGCCTCTGGAGACCTCTGATACTTCTAGGAAAGTCCTGAATTTCTCCAAGTCACGCCAAGCAAAACTAAGCGATCAAATCTATTACCATTGTGCCATTCAACCATATGGACAAAATGTGAGAACAAAGGCTTTATGAAAAAATTTTCATGATACAGAGCAAAACTTACTTCTGTAGTCCTCCAGAGCCCCTACTCCGTAACTCCAGTCTATCAGCACTGACAGCCCTGGGGCTTTCATAACCGTAACTTTGCAATCAGAATTGAACCGGGCAATAGTCCACATTTCCTCACTTCCCATCTTCATCTGACCTGCCTTCTGTGCTCCCTCTGCAGTACCCAAAACAGAGCTGTAATGGAACCCAGTGTACCCACCCATGGGAGATGTAGGGTTTCACTGCATGGCCATTAAGCAGCTGCTTGTCCTCTTACACAGTAGAATTAAATAGGACATCTTTCACCATACTTCTGCTACTGAGAAATTTCAATCCCAAATGTAGCTGGTAATAGGAGGAGAAAACCCAAAACACATAACCACAGAATGCAGCTGAATGCAGATGATAACAAATAAACCCATGTTTATTTGTGACACTTGCAAACGTGTCATAAATTTAGCTAGAAAAAATTAAAACTTTACTAGAGCTACTTAGGTTCTTCATTTTATACTTTGTATTACTTGTCATAAGGTTTGAAAAAGCTAAATTATTTCATCCTTTTCTATTTAAAACGAGCATTGATTTTTTTCCCCTGTGTTTTGAAAAGAGCCAAAACCAATGCAAATGTTTTTATCCAGGAGGCCGTAATGGCACAATTGCAAAGCAAGGCTCCTGCCAGATTGCATCTCAAAACTGTGCCATTGCTTTGTTGAAAACAAAGCGGAGAAGATATTGTTATAGTTTCACCTCCAACTGTTGCTGTATTATTCATGGACAAGTTTGAGGCTCAAATGGTTCTGTCTGGACCATCATCTTGCACATGTACTTTCAAGTTCTTTGTTGCTCTTGTGGAATGTTTATACTTGATGTTTTAGACATGTTTTAACAAATACCTTACCTGACTACAAGTCAGTTCTGCTCCAGGTACATTTCAAAGGGGTGGCTGCTGGCCACATTTAACCCCACCTTGCTGAGATGAACTAGCGCATCTAAGCTTCACACAGTATCTTTGGATCTACTTGCTTGACTCCTTGTTCCACTGGTGAAAACAGTAAGTTGATTTTTATTTTAGCTAAGGGAACAAGACTTAGGCATTCATGCACTGCCTATCTGTCTTAGCTCCCCCAATAACTTTGGAAACGCTGGCCAAGTTTAATCAAATTTACTGAGTGGGATATAAGAAATTTCTGTACGTCTTGTGAAAGAAAGGCAGTTGAGCAGTGGTGAGGAAACGGCTCAAAAATGAGTTCCACTCTTATTAGAGATTGCAGAGAGGAGGTCAGTCTCAAGGAGTTTTCAGCAAATGGCTTCACTTGTCATCTGTTACCTGTGGTGTTCTTACCTCTCCTGTTCTCCTAGTATCTAAGCAATTCACAGTTCAGCCCAAAGGAGAGTAATATTGCTACTGATTCAGCAGATGGAGAACTGAGACACAATATGATTAAAATTCAGACTTTCAAAGGTATTTGCACACCTCTCAATTGAAATCTGATGACCTGGATTTACAGTAATTTGCCCAAGGTCATAAAAGAAGCGTGCAGCAGACCTGCGTATTGAATCCAAGCTTGCACCTTGCTCTTTGGACCAGAGTTCCCAAATAAGCTGTAATTTCAGAATCACACTCTGCCCAGCCCCCTCTTTGGCTGGATACCAGTCTGTTGTGGATAAACACATCCTTTGGTCCTCATGGTGTGGAGGTCATAGCTGGCTACTACTGTAGCTCTGTCTCTCAGGCGTACTGCCATGGTACAGGCCCTATACACAATTCCCTTTCAGAGCTGTGGGACCACACAGCGTGAACACTGCCTGAGCATCTAGTTCCTTCCAACTGTAGCAGAAATTTTACTGTTACAGGGGCAATACCATCTAAAAGCAAGGTACACTTGGGTAGCTAAAGAATTTTTCAACACTGTTGAAAGGATCTACAAGAAGGGCCAGAAGGAGGATCTGGGGAACTACAGGCCTGTCAGTCTGACCTTGGTGCCAGGGAAGGTCATGACCTTCAAGAGCAGATCGTCTTGAGTGCCATCACATGGCATGTACAAGACAACCAGGTGATCAGGCCCAGTCAGCGTGGGTTTATGAAAGGCAGGTCCTGCTTGACTAACCTGATCTCCTTCTATGACAAGGTGACCTGCTTAGTGGCTGAGGGAAAGGCTGTGGATGTGGTGTACCTGCACTTTAGTAAAGGCTTTGACATCATTTCCCACAGCATTCTTCAGGAGAAACGGGCTGCTCATGGCTTGAACGGGCGTACTCTTCGCTGGGTAACAAACTGGCCGGATGGCCAGGCCCAAAGGGTGGTGGTGAATGGAGCTAAATCCACCTGGTGGCTGGTCACAAGTTGTGTTCCCCAGGGCTCAGTGTTGGGACCGGTTGTTTAATATCTTTATCAATGATCTGGATGAGGGGATCAAGTGCGCCCTCAGTAGGTTTGCAGACGACACCAAATTTGGCAGGAGTGTCGATCTGCTTGAGGGTAGGGAGGCTCTGCAGAGGGACCTGGACAGGCTGGATCAATGGGCCGAGGCCAACTGTATGAGGTTCAATAAGGCCAAGTGCCACATCCTGCACTTGGGTCACAACAACCCCATGCAACACTACAGGCTTGGGGAAGAG
>NW_009260762.1:433020-436117 GCF_000687185.1 Egretta garzetta
AGACAGGTAGATGTGGTGCTTAGGGACATGGTTCAGTGGTGGGATGGCAGTGCTAGGTTAACGGTTGGACTTGATGATCTTAAAGGTCTTTTCCAACCTACACATTCGATGATTCTGTGATTCTAAGTGAGAGCTACTGATCCTTGAAAAAATGCAAAATGTCCTGAACTTCAATTAATTCCATCTGATCTCATCCTACTGTGACTTGGTTAATTACCTGTAGATAATTTCTTCTGGATTTCCGTATTCAGTCTTTTTTCACATAACATTACCTGGGTCTGTAGCATTTTCCAAGTATCTTTTTATTAGGGTTGCCTAATACGAATAAGAATGCTCTAATCTACAAAAAAAGAGATAACGAGCCTTAGAAAGATCACTGTTAAGAATGAAAATAAAATTCCTGAAGCACCATGGAGTTCATAGTTTGACAACAGACCTATTTCCAGTCTGTTATGCTCAGAATTTCACAGTCTTGAGAACTCTGGAGAATGTCAGATGAACCCCTCAATACCATCCAGTGCTATTTCTAGAAAAATTGTTATTTCTTATTTCAAACACACACATTTCCAAATGACAGAGCCCAGACCACCAGTAAGGCATATTTTTGAGCAGGATGATATATCTGTTCTGGTTTAAAGAAGCATACTTGCTCACCTTTGCCAGCTTTCTTAGCTAACACCTACTAAGTAGAACAGAAGATATCTGAAGATTTTGATTTCCTTACTGAAAATTTCAGACACAAAATGACAACCTCACCAAACAGAGCACAACCTCACAAAACTCTATTACATCTTACTGCAGTTAACTCCACCTGCTCTTGAACATCCTTTCCCTCTTTTTGTATAGACAGAATTTGAGCTGATTTAAAAGGAGAGGTAGATTGGGTACAGAACAGGAGGAACACACTGCAGACTGGAGAAATTACACACAAACCTGGAGAATATAAAATCTAAATGACGTGATGGGGAATTTGAGACTGTAACTGATAAGCAGCTAGAAAACAAAGGAACAAGCATTGTACCAGATGATTTATCAGCGTTCACACAAGACACCCCTGATACTGCACAGAGGGGAGATGCAGAGATCAGACACATTGAAATACATGTTTTCAGGATATACGGTATGAGTAGAACACATGGTGCTGCAAATGTACGGAGCTTGAGAATATACTTAGCATATGCATAAGATAATAAACCAATTAAAGACCGCATGATAAACGTGTGACAGAAATTGTTCATAATGGAGGAACACAAGATAAAATGTATGTAAAGAGGAATGCTGGCTTGGATTCCCTGGCTTCAGCTGGTGGACAAGTTTAACCACTGAGTGCTGCTCTGACACTAGTAACAGTGAACACTTGTTCCCACTATGCTATCCTAACGAAAAGTGTTGAGTAAAGTCAGCAGATAAGTAGTTTTTCCATCAATACAACACTGATAAATGCCAGCAAAAATGCCACAGGAGAAACTATTTTTATTTCAAGTTTGAAAAATATGCAGTAGAAAATATTTGAAGGTCATGCTTTCAAGGGAAGATTCAAAATATCAACTAGCATCTCAAAAAAGGGGCTCTGTCTGCTCTGTGCCCTGAAGAACCTGCATGCTGGTCAGCATTCATCTTTCTACTCACTTGTGAAATTCTGGGCTGAGATGAGAGAATTCATCCAAAGATCTTGAAACCGCAGAGCAAGATGAATATTGTATTGTCATGGTATTATGTTTAGTGAGCACAAGCTATAAAATAGATAAAGGGGGAAAAGCATTCCCTAAGGCTCCAAAGTTAGTGAATGTTCTTGCATTACTTTACATCTTCCGAGCATTTTCAAAAAAATAACTAATTACTGCTCACAGTACCCAGGAGGCAGAATCAAGCTGAAAATAGCATTTGCAGTAAAAACCTGAGGCCATGCAAAATTTGTCTCATTTGATGTTTCAGTTTCAACTCAAACGAATACATGGACATTTTGAGTGAATCTGAATCTTCGTGATACATCGAAACATATGAAACTGATGCTGTTATGTGAAACCAAGTAGAAATGTGGAAGGTTTACTGAGTTTTGCTTTGTTTAAATCCAAATGCCAGAAGAAAGCTAGGAGAGGACTGTACTGTATTTATCAGGTATTAACCAGAAGAAGAATGCTAGCAGAGGCCGTTGTGAAACACAAGTTTCATACCAGTTTAGGTAGAATACTTAAGACCCTCGAGTAATGAAGAATGACTATAGGTTATTAAGAACTGCACAAACCTCCATTGTGGAGATTGCACATATACTTTTGTTGATGGCAGATGTATAGAACGCCTTTGGCTGCCTCCCCCTAGAAGAAAAAACCCTCTCTCCGGTTCTAGTGAATGGCAGGATTGGTGGATTATGAAGTGTTTCATATAAATGCTTAGTAAGAGAGGCTTATAAATCTCAGTGGAGAAGTCAGTCCAACTATCATCATCACCCAGCAGCCCGTATTTCTTCAGAACAAAGCCTGAAACTGGAAGGAAAACGTGCTCTTTAGGCCCTGTATCACCAGGGGGAAGTGAGCCTTTCAGGTTTGCAGTGAGATTTTATTCCTGTAGGGGGAAGGGGCAAGACAGAACCACAGATGCTCTCACCCAAGGTTTTGTTCCACCAAATGGCTGGTTGGGACCTAGGCCATCCTCCGTCATCAACCTCCTCTTCTTCATTAGCCTCTTCATCCTCAGTCTATGTGAGACCTAGGAAGTCACTGGGGGATGCGAGGTGTTTCCCTCTCATCCGATGAACCTAGAGGCAGGTGCCGGACAGCTTTGAATAGAGCTGAGGAACCTATCGGCCTTCTGCAACGACGGTGCCTGCCCTACTGACAGCAGCCCCCTGCCGCTGAAGCCATCGGGGGCGAGGACGGGGCCGGGGCCAGCGGGGCACAGCCGGGAAGGCCGCTCTCTCCCCCGTTCCCCACCTCCCAGGGTTTCCTTTACCCCATCCGCGGGCAAGAGCCGCGACCCCACCACGCAAACACCACCACCAGCAGCAGCAGCAGCAGCCCTGCACCCCACGGGACAGAGCCCTTTTGCGGGGGACAGCCCTCCCAGGCAGGCCGCTAGCCTGGAGACGCACCCCGACAGG
>NW_009260762.1:437316-449189 GCF_000687185.1 Egretta garzetta
CGAAGCGGGCGAGCCTCGGGGAGGGAATGACCGGCAGTGGTCTGCGGGTGGGCTCCGGCAAAAGGCTCCCAGCCCGCCGGCAGGTACAGGTGTGCGGCCTCCCCTCCCCACAGGTACAGGAGCGTGGAGATCGCAGCCAAGGTGATTCACAATAAAGTTGTTAAATAACTGGGGGCGCGTTGTCTTGCTCAATTTGAAAATGAGGAGCCGTGATAGGTGAGGCATCTATTGAACCGACGCGAGCGAGGTGCGAGGAAGACACTGAGGCTATTTGCGTAAGCAGGGAGGTTTCCCCCTCGTGCCGCCGCGCTGGCTGCCGTTGCATCGTTGAAGGGCATGAAATCAGGAAGTGAGATTGATCGGCTGGCACAGCCGACCGGCACCGACCGCCTACCCTGCAACACACGTGGCAGGGAGACGGGACTCTCACAACGTCCGCGCAACTTGTGCGTGGTTGGCAGGGGTTCTTGGCCATCCCCGTGTGTGCCAGCTGCTGCTCCATCCAGAAGCTACGTAGTTGGTGATCCTGAAGAGTGTTGTGTAGGTTATTGACAGACAGTTACATTGGAAAATAAAATCTAAAAAATCATGCGTTTTAGTAATGTTTCTGCAACTATTAAGGTACGCTGGTTGAAGAAACCTTCCTAGGTCCTGCTGCAATACTGCAGCAGTAGAAAATCGGTCAATTTCTAGCTTTATCAGCTTCTTTGAGGCTTAACCGAAAATATTTTGTTCTGCAAAGAACTGTCATGTAAAAGCTACCTAGTGTGCTTGGATTGCTTTAGGGAGGGCAAAATAATTGATAACGATGACCTGAACATTTCTAGGCAGTGAAGGACATCGAAATCTGGATTTCAGCCCTTGAATGGGCCCCCTTACATGTAGTAACCTTCTCCTGTCTCGCTGATAGGTGGAAGTTATTGGCGATTTAAAAAAAAAAAACTTGCTGCTTTCTCAAAAGCAGCACAGGCAAAAGATTAGCAAAAAGCAAAATGGAAGGTGCTGCTTTGGGCATTATTCAGAGTCTGGCTTTAATTGGCTTGCAGGAATGGAGAAATGTATTTATGCATAATCATTAGCATAACGTTCTTAAACAATAAGCTTAGTGATTACTTTTTTTTTTTTTTCCCTTTGCTTATGTGGCCTGTGGCATGGCAGTTACAATGCTAAGGGAGGATCCATGTGTAATTCTCTGGGAGACCCAAGATTGTCTGAATCATTATTTATGAGACCTGCATGAATTGCTTGTGCTCTGCATTGAGCGGGTGATTATATATGGTCTTGGCTGCTAGCATTTACAGCTATGAAATTATATTTGAAAGCAGTCAAGAATAGTGGGTATTACTCTTTAGACTTCAATATTTGACAACTACAGCAGCTCAAGGTTTGATAGATAACTTCTTATTTGTGGTAATAATTACGTGAAGGGAGGCAGTGTATGGAAACTGAGGGAAAAAGGTTGTTCAGGATACTGTGAAGATGTGAAACGTGAAATACTATGAAACTTTTAAGTCGGATCTCTTGTCAACACTTAAAAAAGGCTTGCAAGGTTCTTCCTTTAGTGCTTTCAAAAATAAATCTCTCACTTCACCTTTAAAATTTTGCTTAGAAGGAAACTTGTCACTTCAGTACCAAATTTTGCAGGAGTACTTTAGGGAAACACGGTATTTGGACATTGATGGTTTAGTGCAGGATGCTTCTAAAAAGTGCAAAACATGACTCTATATACGCATACTAAGCAACGTGTAAATAACATCAGAAGAATAAAAGGAAGCGTCAGCAAATTTGGTAATTTTGACTGAAAATACTGGCCTGTCCTGAACTAGCTTTGTAAATCTCTTACCTGCCCTGCTGCTTGAGAGGAATAAGCTGCTTGGCACACGTGATGTCCTACCGCAATGAAGGAAGAAGATAACCAACTTACACGTTCTCAAACGTATACAAGAAAAAGGCAGGATTTATGGATTGCTGCTTTAATAAACAGATAAGGTTAGTTTTTCACAAAAAAATGCTAGAAAAGCATCAAAACCTTAACATGGAAAGGTAATGTGGGGCTTTCGGTCAGTGGTGTTGCAGGAGGAAGGAGGTGCTGGTGCAGTCTGTTCAGCACTGCCGCCCTCTTCCACCTTCTGCAAATCAACGAAACTGCCACCATTCAGCTCTTTTTTTCCCCTCCAGCTCCTCTCTTTTGCTGCTAAAAAAGAGAAGGCATGGAGACTTGGTTTCTCCTGCTTTCTCCGTATCGCTGATCTGCTCCTAACTGATGTAAAAATGTATGCACTGGTAGTCCACCGTACATATATATTGCAGCTAACTAGTGCTTGTGAAGGGTTAGCCAGCCTAGTAAGGAGCCACCACATACTCTAGCACTGCTGGATCCACGCGGAGGGCACTTGTGGCCGGTGACATCAAGGCTCGTCAGATGCCCTGTGAAGTTGGTAATACTGGTATGTGGAGGGGGAAGGTGGAAGGATGAAAAGGACCTGTTTAGATTTCGTAAGGGAAAGGTTTCTTCCCTGTGGTCCAGGGGAAGGAGCCTGGTACAGCCCAGATGCTAACGAGCCTTAGTGATGCTGTCAGGTCCTCTCAGCATCAGTCTGCTGCTCCTAATGCTATTCTGCTGTGGGGGAAAACACTGAATGTGAGAGATTAGAGGAGCCTGAGATGGAGAGAGACAGTGGAGCATCTGTTTGTGTTCTAGACATGTGCTAAGGGGTTTTAACTTTACATTTGTGTGGATCTGCTAGAATGATGTCCCATGAATGCATTTGCCAGTTGGTGTTTCTTGCTGCAGGAGATGTTGCTTTGCTGCCAGGTGAGAGTTCAGTGGGAAGTTAGGTTCTCCAGAAGCCACTGAAAAATTAAAACAAAATTGTGTTTTCAATTTAAAATTCTTTCCAGATTTCTGTTTAGGAGCAGCAGGTGAGGGTGATTCTATTTTTGCCTTTTTTACTGATCTAAGTTTTAGACCTTGCCTCAGTGCTAACAGGTCTGGGCTTGTATTCTTTAGTTACCATTTAACTGAGCCACTTGTATTGCTCTCTGAAGAGAGGTCTTAAGATTAAACAGGATGCAAGATTTACTTTGAGATACCAAGATTTTATTAATGCCATATAGATTCCTATTCTAGGAACAGTCTGAGCTGTGGGCAGCTGACAGAAGTGTTGGGTTTTTTAAGCATTCTCCAGAAAATTTTCTACCAGATGTCAGTGTAAACCTGTATGTTCATTCACTTGCAGCTTATCATTGAGTTTTCTTTGATGCCATTGATCTGAAATGTTTCCCTTTGAACATTATTTCTCAGGTTAATTTCTCTGTATCCATGAATTTGTATCTTCCTAGTAATGCTGATTTTCATCAGCGTTAAGAAAACCAAACAGAAAGCCACCACCAGAAAACTTTGTGCTGCTGCTCTGTATTCAGATGCTTGTTGCAGCGTGCCACCGAGTATTCGGGTTGAGCGTCTGGTACTTACTTGGTTTCTCTCCCTTGTTGCTGATAAAAATCAAATGGTGGCATGGTCACATCGGAGACTGACATGCTGTCGCTTCTGATATGCGTAGCTCTTAGTCTTGGTTCAGTCAAGATGTGTGTGCATGGAGGAGCTTTAGTGTTAGCGCTAAAGGCTAAGGGTAATGTACAAAATGCAGTAAGTGCTTCCTGCAGGTGTGTGCAGTACGTGCTACCAGACCAGCATGCTGGAAACCCTCCTCCCTCGTGTAATTCGGTAGCTGCACAGGTGTAGGAGACCCTGGCCATTGCAACATTGGCATGCTGGAACTGCCATGCAAATAGGAGATCGAATCTGCAAGTAAGTGCTTTCCTGTAAAGAAAGTTGTAATGGCTCCAGGGGCTAAAGCAAAGTCTGAGAGGAGAGTTTTTGCCTGTCTGGGCCTTTTTGGATTACATCTTCAGGATTCTGCCTCTTCATAAAATTTAGCATCTACTTCCATCCACAGAAGTAGCTTTTCCTCTGCGAAGTGCCAGCCTAAGAACTGTTGTCCTTTTAGTCTCCCAGTGACTGCAGTTACTGTAGGCAGGGTGTTGTTTCTATGCTATGTTGGACTGCTGCCATTTTAGAGTAACTTCAGGGACACTGAAAGTTTAGGTTTTGTGTGCTTGGTTTTTGTGAGGTTTTTTTGGTTTTGTTTAAAGGGAGGGATTAATTGGCAACGGTGTATTGAGAGCAGTGTTTTGTCATTTTCTGACCATTGTATTGTGGAACATCTGAAATGAAAGCTGTAATACTTGGACGTGTAACTGTGTTCATTATGAGATGACTAGGATAGCAGTGGCCACATTTTTCAGCTGGGTCATGTTTGTGTCGTCCATTGGGCTTGAAGAAATATTAGTAGGGTGACTAGATGGTATACTAATTACAGTTGCTCTGTTCAGATGCCTAGATCTAGATTTGAATTAAATGACAAAATTCAATCTGAGTGAGGTTCTTCCACCAAACGTACTTGGATTGAAGTAGGGTGTAGAGATGCTGCTCCTTTTCTCACCGCCAGGCCAGCCAGGCGGTGGGAGAGGCTCACAGGGCAGGCTCCCTCCCTGGAGGTCCTCAAGACATGGCTGTATTTTAAAGCCCTGAGCGACCTGCTTGGAGCTGATCCTGCTCTCTGCAGGGGTTGGACTAGAGACCTCCTGAGGCCCCTTCCAACCTGAATTATCCTGTGATCCTGGATTAGGACCTGGTTATGCTAAGCGTTATGCAGAAGGGTGTTAGGCTGTCCGTAATCCCCTGTCCCAAGGTTGTCCTGGCAGCTAAAATTCTTTCTTAAAGTAATACCCACAGAAGTAATTTCAGTTGATGTTAAGCTGTCAGTGCTGGTTTCCTTTATCTGAGACAGATCTGCCTTTTTCTTTTGCAAGCCTTTTCCTGTCATTTTGCTAATCGCTATTTTAGATTCCTAATGTTGATAAGCTTCGACTCAAATTCTCACTAATTGTGAAATAAGACATACAGTAAGTAGATATGGAAATGTGCACGCAGAAAAGAATAAAAGCAAAGGCAGTAGCCAGAGGATGCATTAGTCTTAATATGGCCAAAACTATCTACAGATGCAGCAGAGGTTTCAAAGAGATTCAAGCAGGAATTGTCTTTTGAAGGTGAGCTGGACTAATGAAAGCAAGATGGTTTCTTAAATAATATTGCTGAGTCCTGGCAGTAAAGATTCAGATGGGGTAGCCTGCAGGACGGGTGAGCAGAGACAAGTGAATTATCACATCACTGCAGAAATCTGAAGAATATTGCAATTCTGAAAGAAGGAAACATTTTGGAAGAGACGTTTCATAGAAAACTGAAAAAGGAGAGGGCAAGAAACATCAAGACGTTTAAAATAGTGCTGGGGCTGAATAAGCTTGATGCTTAAAGTTTGTGGAGACCCTAATTCTGAGTTAAATTGCAGTAGGGATCAGAGAGCCGAAACTGAGAACAAGACTGCCAGAAAATCCTAACTTAGTTTTGGAGGTAGCTTTTGGGATTTACCAGACTGCAGAGCATTAATTGCTTCAAATTGCAGAAGGAAAAGGGAGACACAGCCCTCTTAATGATGGGTGATGCCAATTTTGGTGATCTGATGTGCAGAACTGTGATGTCCTTGCATTGTCATTACAGCAAGCTGAGTAAGCAAACTGCAGACCCTTTGGAAAATTGAAAAGCAAAGTGAAATCTCCCAACAAAGAGTGCAAAACGCAGACAAAGTGAATTTATGTGAAAGTTGGCAAATGGAAGGCTAATGCTTAAAACGCTATTCTTCCTTTGGGCAGAGCTGCTGGGTAAGAAATGAAACTGTTTTGCAAAAGCCCATCAAAAAGGACCAGAAGTGCTTTTAAAAAAGCAGTGCGTGTGTAATATTCTGTACAATGAAGAGGGTTTGGGGTTTGTTTTGGTTTTTTTTTTTTTTTTTCTTTTTAAACAGCTCCTAAGGCCCCGTCCAGCTGTTTGTAGTATTGCCTTGAATGTGAGCAGCGCTCGGGTTATGGGTGCATCTGTGGCCAAGCGCAGCACCGGATGTTGCCTAAAGGTTTGAAAGCAAAACCCAGCCCTGTGGCCACAGGCAAAGTGCAGATTAGGGAGAGGTTAAATTGCTCATATTTCTGGGTAGGTATAAAAATAGCACAAGATTGCTTCTCCTTCCCTCTTCAGTCAGGCTAATGGTTCTGGAAAGCAGTGAGCTGCACAGTCTCACCAGCAAAGCCTACGTGACCCTTTGGGGAAGAAGTTGTTTTCCAAAGACACCCGGGTACCTGCACAGCTGGTGTAGGTCAGCGAGTGAATGGAGCGGGGTTCTGCCTCTGGCGGGGCTGCGTGTGCAAGGCTGGCGCTCGGGGCTGAAGCAGCTGGGGTGGGAAGGGGGAAGGATGGGAGGTGCTGGTCCAGAGAAAGAACTGCATGAAGTGCAGAATGGGAATGGAAGAGCTCATTTTCTAGCAAACAGGTAAATAAGCAAATGCTAACGGAGTTGTTTGATGTTAAACATAGCCAAGAAAATCTGGGGCAAGGACGAATCTGGTGCTGTGCATCTAAATGTGTTTAAAAAAAAAAAATCTTTGGATTTGTGTGCCAGTGTTGAAAGACTTTGCGTGTGCTGGGAATGCCTTCTCTCTCCCTAATTTTTGCATTGTTTCCTCTCTGCAAAAGAAGCATTATTAAAACACATGACTGTGAAAATATAGCCTTACCTGGGAAGAAAAAAAAAAGACAATTTGGAAACATGGGAGCTAAATGTTCTGCAAAAGTTTATTTTTGATATACTAAATTTCAAGATGCCTGCAACTGGAAGAAAGTCAAGATTGTCCAAAAGTTTTAAAAAGCTGGAGACTTGAATTCAGGCTTAGGTTTGGCACTGCTAAAATAGCCCCTTTGAAAGTGAAGCTGTTGTCTGCCATGATTCTATATGGGTCTGAGCTTTCTACTGAGCACCTGCTGAGAGTGTTTAAGGAAATTTGTTACTCCTGTAAAAAGGCAAAATGTAATACAATAACAGTTTACATGGGCTGGAGAATTTGCTATTGCAAGAACATATGTCTGTGTGTTGTGTACGGGGGGGAAAAATGTGGGAGCAAATGGCAGGGATGGGTTGGGTTGCTGCTGTGGCACCTGCTGAGAGTGTTTAAGGAAATTTGTTACTCCTGTAAAAAGGCAAAATGTAATACAATAACAGTTTACATGGGCTGGAGAATTTGCTATTGCAAGAACATATGTCTGTGTGTTGTGTACGGGGGGGAAAAAATGTGGGAGCAAATGGCAGGGATGGGTTGGGTTGCTGCTGTGGCAAGTCCTCACGGAAGAGGCACGAACTTCCAAGGGATGTAGGTAGGAGGCATCTTCGCCTCTTTCGCCTCTGCAGAGCAAGGAAGTGCAATACATGCGATGGCTCCGAGTGGGGCGACAGCAGGCTGCCGAGGAGTCTCTGGGCCATTCGGAGCAGTACTGAGACCTATTTACTTGGTCACAAGGTAGATTTTCTAGCAAATGTTGAGACTTACCAGCAAATGGCTGCTGAAGATCTTGCTAGTTCTGCTCCTGTTGGAAGAGGGGAGGTGGGAATCTGGCTTCTCCTGGACCCCTCCATCTGAAATGCAGTCGGTGCCTCCCGAGACAAAGGTCCCTAGCCAGGGAGGGAAGTGCTGGCTCTTTTGGCTTCTCTCTTTCTCCTGGCATTTGAATTGCCAATTAAACTGTCACCCCATCTCTAAAGCCCCAAGGAGAAGAAGAATTGTTGGCCACCACGTAAGAACATTGAGAGAGGAGCGCTGAAGGATGATGCCCGGAGGAGCGAGGTGTTGCAGGACTGGGGAAAGAAAAGGCAAACGCGACTCAGAAGGCACCTCGGAGTGACTGGTGCCTCAGGGAGAATGAGGATGCAGAGCTGGTCCTGAGGTCTGACTAGGAGAAGGTTGTCAGCAGGCTTGACAAAAGCTGTTTGGGTGGAGGGTAATGGTGCGTGAAGGGTGCACTAATTGCAGTTAAAGCCTTCAGTGAGCAGTGGGCTGCTGTTGGGTTTTGAGGGTTGTTCCGAGAAACAGATGCCTTGGCCTGTTCTGGCCAGAGTCTCTTGGGAATGACACAAGGTTGCTATGTATGTGCTGCATGAACTCAACGTTCATGTGCACGGCCTGTGCCTTCGGCTGAGTTTTTGGGGAAGCTTCACAAAGCAGTTTGACTATTTCCACTGGCAATAAAGCTCAGTAATGAGAAAGGGGATGCTGCTCTCAAATTACAAAATATTTATACTTTGTATGAATTGGTGTCATAGTTTTAAGTTGACTAAAGCGGTTTTTCAGTGGTAGCTGCACTTAACTGTATAACAAACATACCTGAAGGGTTTCCTTCTTCCGGTTATAGATGGATGGTGATAGCTCCACGACAGATGCTTCTCAGTTAGGAATTGCTGGAGATTACATTGGTGGCAGTCACTATGTGATACAGCCTCATGATGGTAAGAAATGTTACAGTAAATACTGCTATTCCTGTGTGTATGTGTATATATATCTTATTTCCTTCCAGTTCTTGTATAGTTCTCTGCTATCTTCTCTCAAGCTAAGAATTTGCAATTGTTTGTACTCATAATGCCTCACTGTATAAAGCATTTTTTTCTGCAGTCTGAAGGTGGGGGTTGGATTTTTCAATGTTGACACCGAGTGCTTTGGGGTGATGACAAAAAAATTATGTTCTAGGAAACAATTTGTATTTTGACATGACATTAAGAATGCTAGTGTTCAGTAGCCACATACATTTTCTGTGCATAATATAAAGATGATATTGAACACCTATAAAGGTACCTGGTGTTATACCTATTTTTTTTTAATCATTTCTTCAATTGTAATACACTGGGCTTTCAAAAGTTCTTCATCCTTCAGTGTAAGATCTTAAACTTGACTTACTTATTGCCTGCTATCTATCAAATACAATTTCTGTTAACTTATCTTTATTTCGTTAGACACAGAGGACAGCATGAATGATCACGAAGATACAAATGGCTCAAAAGAGAGTTTTAGAGAACAAGATATATATCTTCCAATTGCAAATGTGGCAAGGATAATGAAAAATGCCATACCCCAAACAGGAAAGGTAATACCCTTGTCTGGTGAAGAAAGCATATTAATGAGTTTTATTCCTTCCTCTGAGTGAACTTGAGCTGGCAGAACAATACATTTTTCCAAATCATTCTGGTTTATTTGAGAACAGCCTAAAAAAAGTCAAAAAATATAAACAAACAAAAAAACCCCAACACCTGAGCAGGAGGTGATTGAAACCAAGTCCATTTTTCTGAAAGCTTTGAGTAACTGCTGTAATTAGAGTATCCACAACAATGCTCTTCAGAGGGCTTTAAAGAGTGTTTCTTTTCCTAAGATGTGTTCTCTGAAATTGTCATAAATGGGTCAGACCTAGTGACAATCCTGTATCAGTAAGAATATTTTCTATGTGATTCTCGCTTATGAAATTTAATCTGCTTTTATTGAGGTGTATAAAATTTGGAGTAAGTGAACAATTTTGGATGAAATAAAAATCCGTTCCTCATCCTGGTTAGTCTTCCATTGTGCGAATCTTTACATGTTCAAATGCCAAAATGACCCAAGAAGTCTGCCTTATACCATGTAGCAGATAAGGCCAGATATTGAAAGACTTATTTTATTTCTTCTAAGAATAGACTTTTTAATCCATTCTACTGAGCTGGTGATTGTATGAGTGTTTGACTATTTTACCTGTTAATCTTAAACCTTTGGAGGGCTCCTATTACTTGCTGTTTCTCTATTGTATTCCACTACAATTCCTGCCCCAGTAATATTTCCTCTAGCTAAAGCAGATTTCTTTTTTTCTTTTTTTTTGAGCTCACTCTAAATAGAAGCAAGACATAATTTACTTGCATCTGCTTGTACTTCCATAGTGTTCAGGGCTTTCTGGAGATCTGGGTGTTAAATTTGTATCTTTGCTGTGAAAATCTCTTCACTGGTCCATATTGTCATAAATTTTGAGTGATCAAGATGAGATTTTTCTCAAGGATTTAGCATATGGGATGTCAAGCTATCTTGAAAAATCAGGGAGGTTTTTGTGAAAAACTGCAGGGGAAGCTGCTGGCTGATGAGTACTCCTGAAAATCTCACCCTATGTGTCTGAAAATATCAGAGGAACTAGTGAAGGTTCTACATACAGTTGCTGCTACTGCTTTTTTTTTTTTTTTATACATATAGGTTGTTCTCATGTGAAGAATAAGAATCTTAATTATTATAATCTTTCAGTTGGCTCCTGTCAGCTTCCCAAATAATCATGAGCAATGCTTTCTGTAAGTCAGGTAAATTACTTTTTGTCCAGCTGAAAACCATAATCAAATTTACTTATTTCATTCTTGCCAGAGGCATATGTTTCTTCATTTGAATTCTCATTTGGAAAATTTATACCAGAATATTAAAGCATTGGAGAGGCTTGCTGCTAGGCATATATTCTAGTCCCTGAGTCTGGTCAGAATAAAAATACTTGTCATTGCCAAATTTGTGGGAATGTACTGCAGTGGAGTTGGAGCTGCTGGGTCTATTAAAAGGAAGATGGAAGTGGGCTATGACATTGTAATGAACAAGTTTAAAGAGAAGGCGTAGGTAAGCAAAGCAAGCAATACTGGGGTCCATCTATACGTAAAAGCTTGGACAGACATCATTATGACTTATTTTGGCAGTTGGCTGTGCTGCTTGAAGTAGTAAAACTTAGGTTAAAATCATGTTGCAGCTGTGCTTACGTAGAGCAGTGATGACATCCAGTGGTTCCCTCACATACAGGTGTTGCCTAAATGGGTGTTACCATCAGGTTTTGGAATGTTTCCTTTATTATCTAGTGTATTCTTTTTTTTTATTTTCTTGCATCTTAATTAATTATTTTATTTTACTCTTTCCTTGCTAGATTGCTAAGGACGCAAAGGAATGTGTGCAAGAGTGTGTAAGTGAATTCATCAGCTTTATAACGTCAGAAGCAAGTGAGAGGTGTCACCAAGAGAAAAGAAAGACCATCAATGGAGAGGATATTCTCTTTGCCATGTCTACCTTGGGGTTTGATAGCTATGTTGAACCTTTGAAGTTATACCTCCAAAAATTCAGAGAGGTTGGTATATACAACAGTATTTCCTCATTTATCTAACCTGGTTGTGTTTATCCTTAGCTCCTGTCGTTGTAATTGTATAATGACTAACTTGTATGGTATCTCACAGCTATTGTCAGGGACTAATGTAATGTTTAAAAGCATTCCAGATGGTATCAAGAGAAAAAGGAGTAAGTAAGCATTTTGATTAGACTTGCTGATTCAAAGCAGTTAAAGCTTTCAACTGAATAAATTCTGTAATATATTGCTGGTAGTAAATCACTCTGTTCTTTAAAGGTGCCTATTAAGAATACTTAATTCGATCTTTGGGTTCAATCAATAAAACTGTACTAGACTGCATCCTCTGAGGAACCAGCCTAATGCCTATTGCTTGTCTGGGCTTCAGATTTGCAGAAGAAAAAGTTGTTTTTCTCATGTTGGAATAATGATTCACATGGAAGGCTATTTGCTTCTACGGGTTTTTTTAATCTGTTTTTTAGCCTTTCCCTCAGTTTGGTTTTGATACATAGTACATGCTAGGTATGTGATCCAAGCAGTTTAATTTATCCCTTCTCTAGTAGAAAGTGACTTTAAAATGACTGAAGAGAATTATGCTTGCTTGCTTCTTTACTTTGGTGTTCTTTTACAGCAGAATACCAGATTTAACCAAACAAATCAAAGGTATTTTTTATCCAGTGACCTCTCTTCCTCATAGTCCTGAATGAAGGTGGTGTTCAGGGTTAAAATAATACTGGGGAAAAAACCTCAAAGCAATTTTTTTTTTTTTTTTTTTTTTTTT
>NW_009260762.1:449202-453502 GCF_000687185.1 Egretta garzetta
CTTCAGACTATTTGTTCTGTAAATCTAAGGTTTTTTTAATTAATGAGGTCAGACACGCTGATGATATTTAATTTGCTGATAGCACTTGAAGCTTCCCCTTCCCAGAAGCTATGTCCTGTGATAACTGTGCAACAGGATGTGTATCTAAAAGCTGAAGAACTGCTGTGTGCTGTCTTCCAGCGCTATGTAGCAGGTGCACGTGCCACCAAAGGACTGTACGTGCTTAAATTAAAAATGCAAGTAGTGCCTAACTCATTTCAGTACTTCTGGAGAAGTCTGAAGTGGGTCTATGCTACTTCCGTTCTGAAGTGACCGCTTTTGCAGATGTATATGCTGTGGTAGTGGGATTGGGTTTTAATTGGATGGATGGGTTGGATGGCTTTGCTCATCAGTATTAACCTCCACTCCTGATAGTTCTGTCTTCAGGTTACTTTATATAGTGAAATATTTCTGGTTTGTAGCTTAGTATTTAGCCTACATCAAACAGTTGCAGAGACTGCTTTTTACACCTATATTATTTTCTTAGAAGTTCTTATGTAATAGCATAGAGCATCAAACTTCATACTTGTAAAACTGCATGCAGATGGCTGGGAGCCTTGGCTTTCTGTGCTGATATCCTTTCTGGCTGTAGTCTTTGATGTGGGAAAAGAAATCCAATATCTTGGCTTTAAATGTCAACTCTTAGTTGTATGATGATGGCACTTGCATGGGGTTCGTAAGCAAATGTTGCACATTTTCGGTAGTTTTGAGATTCTGTGATTTCTTGTAAATGCTCTTAACTGCTCCTTCTGGATTGCTGCAGATCTTGGACTTTCTGCAGAAGGTGAAAGGCTTTCTTAGAACTACACAATCCTAGTTTGCAGAGTTTTTGTTTCTGAGGAATATGGCTAAGATGAAAAACACCCTTCATAGCTTCTTGTACTATGCGGGTTCCTAAATCCAATGGACTTTTACAGGACTTGGATTTCAAACTGCAGCTGCTGCACAGTGACTCTACTATGAGTTCCAAATCTTGGCTAGAGTTCCTGGGGTTTTGAAAAAACCTCAAGCCAACTCTACTCTTAATACATTTCTTTTTTTTTTTTTTTTTTTTTAACCTCTCTCCAGGTTTCGAAAGGAGAAAAGGGAATTGGGGGAACAGTTACAACTGGAGATGGTCTAAGTGAGGAGCTCACAGAGGAAGCATTTAGTAAGTAATACTTTTTAATTTATTGTATTATTACTGTGGCTTTTCTAAAAACAGCATTTCCTTTAAGCATCAGAAATCTTACTTGAAGAATACATCCTGGACTGGCCACATGTTACAGTGTGATCCACTGAGATTTTCATTTGAGGTGTCTTGAAGATAACCTGTGCTCAGATAAACTCCTCCCAGTCAGTAGAATTTATGGTCAGGAATGAAGTAATACAGTGATAAACAGTGACACTCTAGTAATAGCTAATGTCAACTGTGGAAGATTTTTAAACACATACATGATGCTAGTATTTTTTTTCTCTACACTTAAACACAGATTGTTATGAAAGGTGCAAACTTCTTTTTTTTTTTTTTTCCCCCCCAGTAGCTACATATTTAGGCCACGTTTATTCTGCTTGCAAGACTGTTGGGGGGGAAAAAGTAAAATAAACTCTACTTGATGACTTGAGGAGGAGCTCGTCTTTGAGAAATGAGCCAGAGAAGAAAATCATCTTCATATAATTCTGAAACACTTAGTATTTCTTATATTCAAAAGAATGCACAGATTGGCAACTAATTGTGTAGGGCAGGGAGTGTCATGTGCATTCACTATAGTTTTTCTTCCTTATACCGTGAATTAAAGCCTGACACTTGTTGGGTCTTTGTGTTGGTTTTGTTGATGCTGGATTCTTGCATGGAGTCTTCACCTTGACTTTTAAGTGTTATGGGCTGGTAATCCCAAAGCTGATAGCAGAAGAGTTAGGAGGCACAGCTCTAGTCATATCTACTGATGAGATTTAGTTTTTCAAGTAGCTGATAATTCTGGTGTTTAAAATCACGGGTAAACTACTTAACTAGCAAAAATTCAAAGCCTGAGGACTGAAGTGACCGATTCAAGGTCTGAAACGCACTTTGCTCCCAGTATGATGACTTTGGCTATATAAAACAGTACAGACTCTTCAGGTCTCTACCAGCCTGGAAGAGGAGCTCAGAAAACTGGCTGGAAATAAAGAATCTAAATCTAAATATTGCAGGAGACTTACAGAAAGCTTTTTTTCCCCTATGACTATTTTAATTTTATAATTAAAATTAGGCAATGCAATTAGTAAACTGTTATCCATACTCACTCATATGTAATAGCTCTGGTTCAGAAGTAAGACACTAGCACAACTATAGGCCCAACTTATTTATGGTATGTTGCTGATGGCTTCTGGATTGCAGCTCTTGGGAGTCTGTCTGGCTTGGAAGCTTGTCTAATCAATATATAGAAATTGTTCTAAAAGCTTTATTTTGTATATATCCTGATCTGAGCTTCAGGCATTTGAGCTGCAGCTGAAGAACTGCAGGAGAATATATAGTTGGGAACTTCTGATTGTGTCTGCATCCAGTACCTCGTTTTGTATAGGCAGAGAGGCAAATTCACAAAAAGTTTCTCCTCTGGATGCTCATGCTTTGCTTAGTCTGAGTATGATGCCCACCAGAAAAAAGGAATCCCTTTATATCTGTGGATCCTGTGTACCCTTCCCAAATTTGAGATGGTCCCTGTTAAATGGCAGAAGGCTGAAGATCTGCTCCTAGTCACTTGTTCAAATATCTCAGGCCTGGGAGCCTCAGTGTACTCTATGAAATAAGCCTTAATTTGCTGTGATTTGAAAAGAGCAGCTCTGGAAGCAAATACTAAGCCTTGGCAGGATACGAAGGAGATGTTGCAGTAGTAGAAGAAGGAGAAAAAAAAATAATCCTGTGAAATAACTGATCATGTCCAGTGCTGCAGGTATTTCTCTCCATAGGGGCAGCTATAGATCTATTCAGAACGATGGCCCCGCTGCAGAAGAAGCAGTAATAGCTGTGCTACGGTGGCATAACCCTTAGCTCTCTGTCTTAGCCTAACGCCTGGGCTGGGTCAGAGGCTCAGCGTTAAACTGTGTTGGGTGTGAAACATGCGCATCGAAAGGCAGTAAAATTTTGGACCTGTCAGAGCCCCTTCTCACTATGATCTTAATGCATCTCTTAACTTGCAACTTTGGAACTTAGTATAATGAAGGTGGGGGAAAAAAAACCCAAACCCCCAGTTTAAACCCCGCCAAGCGTCAGCTTTCAAATGAAAGCTGTGAGGATTATACTGTGTTTTCAACATTTTTTTTATGGGTTGTAAGTCTTATTTATACACAGTAACAGCCATGCTTCAGAAAGAAGAAAGCCCCTTTGTTGTTGTTTGTCTTCCAGTGGAGGATGTTATGTTGCAGTGACTTAAGAGTTTCGCTGCTTTGCTTCCACGTAGCAGCTGTAACATCCCTACCCTGAATGTCGCGGAGCTCAACGCGCGTGTTATTGCAAAGGTTTATCTTGGAGCGTCGCTGTCTAATAAAGCAGCACAGTGATGTGATTGAGTTCCTCGCCCAGCTGTATGCTCAAGCGCTAACCCTATGTCTAAACAAAACAAACTGAATTCTCCAGGTTTCTTGGGAAGTTGAATGCTGGAGGTTGCTTTTTCGGTGGTCAGGATAGCAAACCTCCATATGCCAGTGTTCAGTGGTGAAGTGTTCTGCTTCGGAAATGTACAGGGGAAGAACAAGGTGCAGTCTTAACTTTTAGATTATCTGATGGAAAATTAAGTTGAATTTTGTTTCTTAAGTGTTTCTTCTTAATGGGAATAAACTTGTTCACTTGTAACGCTCAGTAACAAGTGTTTCTAACAGGCGGTGTAGGCTGGTAGCTGTCAGGAGAGGAATGGCTCCATAATCCTGGAGTGGACTGCAATTAAAGGTTATTTAATGGTGACAGACACATCAGACAGGGCTCTGTGTATGTTGTAGTTCCCATCTAACTTTCTCAAAATGATCTTCCTTTCAGCTAACCAGTTGCCAGCAGGCTTAATAACTACAGACGGCCAACAGCAGAATGTTATGGTCTACACAACATCATATCAACAGGTACTGCATTCCTGTCCCCTCCTCCCCCTTCTGCTGCTAAAATTCAAATGCTAAGTCAGCTGCCCTGTTCTGAAAGATGAGAATGAATTTTATTTAGTCCTTTGGTGGTGGCTGTCATGACATTCCAGCACTGTTGCAGACAATTCCAAGGCTGCTAGCTGTGATGCAGTTTCAGAAAAGCTGCATTTAAGTG
>NW_009260762.1:453514-455842 GCF_000687185.1 Egretta garzetta
TTTCCCTAGATCTCTGGTGTTCAACAAATTCAATTCTCATGATTTGAAGAAAACTTTGTATCTGGGAACACGAGACGGAAAAGCTGTGCAACTCTAACGAAGAGGCAGTTTTAATGACTGGTGAAGAGACTTATCTCTTTGTATATTAAATAGCTGTAATGTAGCTACCTGAAGCTTGACTAATTGAGGTGTGAGTTCTGACTCAAATCTTTTTCATGATAATTTTAAAAAAAAATTTGGATTTTAAAGGTATTAAAGTATTTTTGTTTTGTACAAGAGTTTGTTGCTCTGTATAACTCCTGTATGCATTGTATATTGCAATTTATTACTGTCAGAGATTTGTAGACAGTTTCTTATTTTCATATTGAATCATGTTACTTTTGTAATTCAGGTAAACAGCTGGGTTAATTCATGTTTACCCTTTGAATAAAATAGTAAGGGGTAAAGTTCATTTTTGAATGCAAGTTGCCTTTATTATAAAGATTGAGTTGGTCTTGGTTATGTAACTTGTCTTGCATGACAACTTCAACTAACTTTACATGTCGGCATATTTATTGAAATTTCAAAAGGGACTTTTTCCTCATGAAACTAGCAGCTCGGAAGAATTGCTACAACTGTTTTTTTTTTTTTATGTAACTTCAGAATTAAAAGTTAATCAAAACCAACCAACGCTCTACTACATTTAGAGACTTAGAGCTTATCGGCAGTGTTGATGAAAACACTGCGTGCGACGCAGGTCTTCATTTCATTTTTATTTTTTTTCAGTTGCATTAACTCTCCTTAGACTTACTTTGATATATTTAAGGTAGTCTTTGTGCTACTGAAATAACTCTTCCTTTTTATGTATGGTTTTTAGAATCCAAAACTTAGAAATTCAAGGATAGTGGGGGAGGGCGGGATTTTATAGTCCTTGTGGTAAAAGATCTCATTTTAACTTTTTACTGAAATGTTTTAAGGTTTCTCGTGAGACTGTGGGAACTCAACTGTGTTAGCGACGTTCTGTGTACAGGCTGCGTGCGTGTGCGTGCGTGAGTGGTTGAAACTTGGAACAAGCGATACGACTCTGAAATGGAAGACAGACTTCTAGTTTGCTGTCTCTTTCCTGGTTTTGCAATAAACTCTACCTAGATAACGTAGTTCTGTATATTTAGTGAGCTGTTCTTAGTAACGTTGCTGTTTCTTTAATGATCGGGTGGGTGATTTTGTTAGATGCACTGTTTTAGCCCGTTAGGATAGGGGTGGTGGGTTTAGTAATATATCTTATTCAGACTGAATTTTGGGACCTTTGATATTTTTACTGTTTGCAGTGGACTGAAATGTAATATAATAATTATCTTTCCACATACCGGTCAATAATTTAAGCAAACCACACATTGAACCTGTTGCCATATTATTTCTTGCTGGTTTTGTCTTTTTTTTTTTTTGTTTTTTAAAAGTAACAGTTTAATATTGGGAGAACAGTTTAAACTAAGACATCCCAGAAGCCTGAAATAGCCAGTTCTTTGCTAAAAAAAAAATTTTATGTATGTGCAGATTTGAACAATTTTTCTTACAAATCAGCATCGTGCTGGCAGAGCATCTGCAGGCGACCCGGTGTATTTTGTGGTGATCTGGGCGGATGTTCTGGGTTTTTTGGCAGTCTGTCAATCTTCAGCAGCTATGACTGAACAAATGGCATTCTTCATTAAATGTACAAATGAAAAACACCATCACTACCCGAGCCCCTTCTGTTTGTATTCCATTTATTTCAGGCCGTCACACACTCTTCCTGGTGTTCCCAGATTTGCAATGGAAAAAGCTGTGACCTCGGCTAAGGAGGAGCTAGGAGAGGTTTGGCAGCTGGATGTGCAGAAAGGGGGCCGAGGTCGTCTGTCACCCTTGCTTGACACCAGCTACATTTTTCAGTCTGCTGTCTCTTCTGTGAGTTTAGGTTAAAGTGGTTCTGAATTCGCGGTTTACACACCGTGATGTGAGCAAAGGAGCTGATACTGCTTTGTTTTCCTCTTTTCTTCCCTCCCTCTCCCCCCGAGGTCCAGGGACAAAACTGCAACCAACTTGCTCATTCACTTCCTGAGAATGCACATGTACAAGCAGTAGTACAAGGCTTTCTTTTGATCTCTCCCCGAAAACTTTCACCTCGTAAGGTTTGCAGGGTACTGTAGCACTGGTAAAAAAAACGTGGGCTGAGGACGTACTTGCCCCATTTATCTTAGTAGTAGCACAATCACTGTGGAGTCTTTGTTTAACAACTGATAGGTGTTCTCACCTTTCTGTCTGTAAGCGCTCAAAGTTGAAAAGTAGCTTAGGCCCAAGCCAAGAGTGACCATT
>NW_009260762.1:455923-463530 GCF_000687185.1 Egretta garzetta
CCTGCTCTATCCCATTTGCTTCTACAAAACTGCTCTCTTCGGTTCTCTGAATGTTTTGTTTGAACTAACATAACCCCAAATTGAGCTTGAGCTTGAGACAGCTGTGGAGAAAGGCCACTTGAAACAGCAGTGATGTTCAAAGATCTTTTTCCAAGCGCAGTGACTTTTTCTAGGTGTCTTGCCATGACATAAGCAAATTTTACTACATTAATTTTTTAAAATTAATTTCTGTGTGACTTGGTCCTTCTGATCTTTCTTTATAGAGTGTCGTGGTGTCTTTAAAAGCACATGAATACTGTTATCTCTAGTCAAAATGCAGTTACGGGGAAACCTAATTTAGATGGCGGTCTTCTACATCCCATTTTCATTACAGGCTTAATGGGAGCTGAGGCTCTGCCTTTGCCGGTCTTGCTGATGTACATATGCATCTCTACTATTTTATTTATTCCCCTGTTCTGATCTCTGCTGAACACTAAAATATGTGGCTGGGTGGTGTAGCCAGAACACAGAGGGAATCTTGACATGAGGCAGTACATCCTAAATCTCTACTGACCCATGCTGATCTGCCTGTAGGTAAAAATCAGCCAGCATTAAATGGGCTGGGATTTAAATAGCCATCTTCCTTGAACTCCACCCTGGATATATGTGAATCATATTGGATTAGTAGATGGTCCCTACTGCAGAGTTTCAAGATGATGCTCATTAACATGGTATAAGCATGTATAGGTGATTTCTCTCTTGCCTTTGGCAGGGGGGGAAGCCCACGGGCAACTGCAGGCACCCAGAAGGCTCCTCAGTGCAAAGCAACGCAGCAAAGGGGAGAGCCAAGGGCTAGCTATTTTCCCCAGTGCTCGTGATAGGAGCTGGCAGCAGCCTTGCTTAGCTATAAAATTCTTTGTTTTGCAGAGCTTTGAATGTGATTAATGTTCTAGTTCAGTCACACAGACTCTCTCCTTCAGTTACATTTACAGCCGTAGGACAACTTGCTCTTAAGTCACTGCATTTCCAACTGGTGCACGCTGAGACTGCTCTCAGTTTTGATTTGCACCGAGTAAAGTAGAAGAAAGGAAGTTTTTCATTTAAATGGGAAGTGAATTTTCTTACATGTTTAGATTTTTAAAAAAGCCCTCTATGTAAATCTGAAGATGACTAATGCTATAGGGAAACTAAATTTTATATAGGGCTCTCCTCTTATACGAGGAAGATTAAATATTTATAATGTGGACAATGGTTACTCTTATATTCCTCTTTCAAATTGGTTTGGTGAAAAGAGCGATGGTGGAAGGATGCCTTTTGGCTGTGGTGCAGTTTTTACATTCACCTAGTTAGAAAGGCAGACCAATTTCTCCTCTTTGACAATAGGAGATGTTGTTCTGGCGTAGTCATTCACACTTCCACCCTTTAAAAGGCCAAACCAATTATACTTAAGCAAACAAATATTGATCTGTTTACCTATTGATTTGTGAAATTGGCATGATAATGGACTGCAGCATCACCTCTGACCCTCAGGATGTAAAACTGTAATGGAAAGCTCCCTAGAAACTCGGTGCCAGTTCAGTGTGCGCTGACATCCGTGACCAAATGCTCTTGGGAGCGAGGGCAGTTTGCTCCTGTGCACAATAGTTTCCAAATTGGTGCCAGCTGCACCGTGTTTATTAAATTGCAGTCTCCAAGCATGCCTGTAGTGGCAGCAAGGGAGGCGAGGCAGCGCACCGCAGCTCCGAGGGAGTCGGCTCCTCTGGTTTAGGAAATCTCCCGGGCAAAGTGCCAGGGTCATTTCCTGGAGTATCTTGCACAGGGGGCCAGATGGCACCTGCTTTGCTTTTGTAGGAAAGAAAACTATTGAGGGTTTAGATCTGCTGGGCAGAGGAGCATCCTTCAGGCTGCTAATCTAATCTGCGTGTGCCTAATATGTGTCTGGCCTGGCCTCTACAGCATCAGAGTCGGCAGCTGACTTTTAGGGCAGAGCTGTGGGAAAGGGTTTGGTTTCTGGCTAACGAACAGCAGTGATAGGTGACTCGGTCCTGACTTCCCCCGAAAGCTTATCAACGGCAGCGCACTGCAAACAAAGCTTTACCAGCAATTTATTCCCAGTCAGAATCAGCCTGGGTTTGTGGGGCCTGTCCAGAGGCAGAGACCACTTTTCTCCAGAAATCACTAAGTGCCGCGTGAGTCCTCCCCTGCTGTTGGGGTAACGGTGACTAAGAGCTCTTTCCTCCTGCTCCTAAACTGTTGCCACTGCGTGTCTTCTCTGTGCACAATGAAAACAAAAAAGGGTTGGTTGCAACTCAAAGGGGTTCCCTGCCCTGCAGCTTTCCCCAAACTGAGGGTAGAGCATGGACCTAGCCCCTGGTCGTAGCTTGCCCAGTGACAACTACAGCAGAAAATGACTTTCTTAGCTGTATTTGCTTCAGGTGCGTCTTTAGCATGACAGAAACAGGAGAGGCAAGATTACAGAAGACTTTTTTTTTAAATCAACAAAATAATTCAGTAAGGGCGGGCAGGGAATCTGAAATGACGTGACTGCAATGATGAGAGCATCCCCCACCCTCGAAAGGACACAGGACCAGGGATGGCAAATAGGAGCAACTTCCAACAGCACACCTAAGACTCACAGTTCAGATATAAATGCTGTGTCACTTGAAATACAGCTGCAGCTGAAACATGGTCACCGTTTTATGCAACAGCAAGTTAGGAGTGTATCCTATTTTTACTCCTCTCCGCACCCTGTGTGAAGACAAATAGTCAGCCCCATCAGAGCATATGTCCCATGGCTGGCGAGAAGAGTGTAGTGCAGATACAGGATTCCAGGACACACAGGTTTGTTTCTGCAGCATCCAAGTCCTCTGCCCCAGCTGTGAAATCCAAACCCACCCAGATGCCAGAGTTCCCTGTGTAACCTAACACATGGGGAGAAGAGAGCTGGTGAGCAGCAAAGCTGCCTGGAGCCAGCTGGTTGGAAAAGCACTGGGGGAGAAGGGAAAGGATCTGAAATCTCACCTCTAGCCAGCTGGAAAGCATTTCTGCTACAGGGAAACAGGCTCCATCACTTTGGGATGGGAATGTGGAGACTGCGGGGCCTGGGGAGTGCTCCCTCAGGGGATGAGTCTCTATTCAGAACCAGTAGGAACAGCCATGTTTTGCCAGCCAAGCAGCTGAAACTTCGTCTGAAGCATCTCTGGAGCGGATGCAGTGAGAGCAAGTTCTGCACCCAGCAGAAAAAGCAGTACGGACAATAACTGGCGGTTTTGTGTTGTCTGGCTTGACAGCACCCACCTTGCTTCAGATAGCTCAGCAGCACCATTCTACACCAACGTCACCCTCCTAACCTTCTAATAGCAGCACAAGCACAAGCAACTGATCTCTGTAACTAATCTTTGAGTAACAACCGCGTAAATAGTCTGCATTTATACTAAAACTTCTATGCTGTAACGTAAGTGGGTGAAACCTCAAGCTAATAGATTAAAATTTCAAGTCTTTTTCAAGGCAGTAATTTCAGAGAGTTGCTCCCAGGCTCTAAACATTTGCCTTGTGGAGCAGACAGCATATAAGTCAACACATAAAAGTCTCCTCCCTACTCCGGCAAAGTGCAATAAAGAAATAATTACATAGCTGCTACTAAGAAGAAAAATCTGGGGTACTTAATGCTGCTCAAAGTTACGAGCTACTACTTGTGCCTAATAACTTTTTGTTAAAGGAGAATTATCAGCACTGCAGATAAGAGAGAGGTGGTTATCCTAAAAGGTGGTTAAGAGGCCTTGGCAAAAAAAACATCTAAATGAGAGAATGCAAACCGAAAAAAAAGAGAACACAAACAGAACCAAGGAACTGGTGGCTTTGAACCTCCTCAGACAGTGCGTACCCAGTGTGCCTCTTTTAAGACTCACTGGGAAATAATTGTATATTGATAACTTCCACGTGTGGGTAACAGTATTCTGTAATTTCATCAGATGCAGAAATAACTCTCTGGACGCTGCTTACCATTTGGGATGCACTGAAATGTTTCGTCTCTTTTTCTCTTTGAAGGTACCATATCTGAGCCTTCATTTTCATTTTAAGGAGCTGCTGCACCAACTTAGCAATTATATCATATATTAAAAGCAGATGCTTGTGAGAGGCAAGAACCTCCTCAATAAAACAATGACAGCAAACCAAACCCAGCCCCAATCTGGCAGTTTTTTTGGGTGGTGGTGGTTTTTTTTGCTATTGGCAGGGGTATAAATTCAACAAGCAATGTGAAGTACTTTAGGCTTTTGAAGGATTTCAGGAACAGACCAAGGAGCCACTTACTGACTCCTTTTTCCATGCCAGATTTTTCACAACCTAACGCTAGGCACATATGGATGGAGTTAGACAAACACATCCAATAGCTCACGGAGATCTGTTGGGCCTTCCTCCCATCCCAGCCCTCCTCTTCCTTCCCCCTCTCCCAGCCATGCAGCCCAGCCCCTCCCTTTCTTTCCCTCCACTGGTTCTGTCTCTTTGCTGAGCTGATGTGCCCAGCAGGGCAAACTCAGACCATCTCATGTAATTTCAAGTTAAACTGGGTGCCTAAAACACATCAGCATCCTGCTGTCTCATCTCCTGATCCATTCTTTTTCTCTGCACAGCAATGCCCGCTACTGTCAACAGCCGGCAGCACGGCCGAACGATGGCTGTTGCGCTTGACCGGGGGCTGTGTGGGCAAGCACAGCGAGGGAGAAGGGGGCAGAGGGGCTGTGTCTCCAGCACCAAGCTCCACAGCCCTGGGCACCCGTGCTCTCTACAGCTGGGGCTCCCCCCAGACCAGGGGCCAGCATTTACCAGAGACCATCGCTACATGGGTTCAACCATGACTCAACTTGATTTGGGGAAAACAGGAGGATTCAGCCTCACAAACCCTGCCAGATCACTTGTCCTCAGGGCCCAGCAACACGCCTGGACTTGGTTTGCAATTTTTAATCCTAGGGGTATTTCCCAAACCAGGCCTTGCATAAGGCCGCAGCAGGGGTCTGCAGGCACAGGAGAGAAGTTCTCTGGCTGAGACCCAACGCCGTTCATTCACACTGGGACCTACCTGTGTGCCCAGCCTACCCCCTCCTGCCCCCCAGCACGCCATGGGCATTTCCTCTCTCTGGAGGAAGCACTGGAGGTGCAGTATCCTAAAGACCCATTCGAGGAGCAAGAGGATCCATTTTAAGCTCATCTTCCTGCTATTTTCAACTAACTCCTGGAAATTCTAATAAAAGGGATCTCCAAGTAGCTTCAGATCAATGGAAAATGCACCAAAATGAAGTTTTTCCGTAACTACTAACAGGAGGAGGAACACATGAACTGCTAACACAATGCCAGCAGTCAATGCTCCACCCCTGCCTTGGGAATCTGGAAATGCTTCAGTGTCAGAACTGGAAGCCACAGAATGAAAGCCCTGGACTTCAGCTTGCTGGAAAATGTTATAAAAACACACCAGGAACCAGCTAACGCTATAAAGGAAAAAAAAAAAAATCCAAGTTGTTTTTAAGATAAATCCATGCAGCAAATTCAAGTCTGCCTTAAAGAGACAATAACTCCTACTCTGAGAATCTTATTAATAGAAAGAAAAAAAGCACAATGAGGGAATTCTTCACTGATTGTTTAGGTTTCCCCATTTGTTTTCCACTAATGCAAGGATCACAGCTGACTGAAAAGAAGGCAACAACCATTACTCCATTATAATAGCTAGGAACACAAGGCAGGAATAAATTTGGAGCAGACAGCTTTTAGCAGTTTCTTATGTGAAGTCTCTTAAAGAGGTCTAGAAACTATTCTATAGACCTTCCAAGTTCACTCTCTCCTCTCTGCTCCCCTGCTCCTCGGAACGCGCATTACTTATTTCACAGAATCACAGAATGTTTTGGGTTGGAAGGGACCCCTAGAGGTCATCTAGTCCAACCCCCCTGCAGGAGCAGGGACACCGCTAACTATTTCCCCAGGAGTTCCCCACAGTCAACTGCCATAAAAGTTTAGCAACCTGCCCTAGGACTCCTTTGAGCAGAGTTGGACACACACACTCTTCAGACCCTTCCTAGAAGCCTTCTGAGCATGGGAAGCGCTCACTTGTATCCCACACTTCTAACAAACTGTGTAACAAAGCCATGCCACGCTCTTTGCCACTCATTTTGAGCAGCAGCAACATCACCGCTGTAGAGACAGGGGAAGTAATTTCAACATTTCATTTCAGAGGCCGCAGCCAGTGAGCTGCACGGCACAAAGGCAGGGAAGGTGGCAGAGTGATGGTGAGAGCACAGGAATTGCAGAAGGGGGGGAGGGGGGCAATTGGGGAGCCTCAAATAAGAAAAAAAACCCATGAGGTAACCAAAAAAGTATCTTGGGAAGTACTTTTTATGAAAGAGTAATTCTCAGTATCACAATGCTTATCATTAAACACCATTCCTTCCCCTGTCCACCCCTCCCCTCCCAACAAATATACTCACTCTCTTCTCTGAATCATCCCCTTTTCTAAAGAAGGGCAGAAATTTGAAGTTTTGTATACGTCCACCTCTGAAAAAACAGACATACACTTGAGTGTTTATAATGCATTTGATAGGACAACCACTTTATTACAAAGAACAAACAATGCTTCGAAATAAGACTGATCAACTTGATTTGTACAAAATGTCAGTTTTCCTTGTAGAGGTCATTAAGTAACAGGCTGTAAGACTAAGTTCACGTCAAATTCGCTATCCTGAAATATCAGATAACAACAGTAATACTTATTATAGCTTCAGAGTTTATGGCATGATCATGTGCTCTACTCCAAACTACATTCAAAAGATATTGCTATCATTACTTTGAAAACACAAAGTGTAGGTTATTGTTCACTTCATTGCCATTTCCACGAGAACATTCTTAAGGTGAAGCCGTAGCAGTGTCTGCCGTCATCGGCACTGGCACGACCGTCCTCTACTTACGCCGCCACAGCTTCCCTAAGGGGTTTAGTAAACCTAGACATTTCTACAACATGGATGCTGTCACCTGACAGATTTCAGCTTCTGTTACAAGTCCTTCAGCGATACGTGAAATAAATGGGTAACACGGATTCTCAAGGAGCCGATGTCAACAGTCTTCCAAATGAATTCGAAAATCGAACGATCAGTATCTGTCTGATACCTAGTCCATAGGCAAACAGGTGGGATTTAGACATTATAAATACAGTTCTAAAAAACAGACCACAAGGTGTATTTTACAGCGTGTACCACAATTTCATTTTGAAGTAAAACTGTGAGGAACTGAGGATTTGCATATGATCACTGTCAACATCACCCAACTTGGACACAGAGGAGGGAGTGACATCTTATGTCAAGTCAGCTGAAGAAAGCACACTTACAAGGAAATTATACTTTCATTGAAAACGCCACAGTTTTACCCTTTGGTAGTTGTGACATACCCACTGGAAAAGAAATTGTGCAAAGCATGTGAAACCAAGTGCAAAAAAACTCCACCCAGACATACCCAACAGATTTTATTCTTAAATAACAACTCTACAATCACAGCTACCAACCAACAAAATCAAAGCCACAAGTGTTTTCTCTAAAGGCTTCTTTCACAGTACTAATAAGAAAAACCAAGTCCTATTCTTCTAGTGAACC
>NW_009260762.1:463648-470515 GCF_000687185.1 Egretta garzetta
ACCGCTCGCGTGTACAGTATTTTAGTTATCAGACGGTATCGGTAGTGAGATCACACCTGATGAGATGGACCATTAAAACACAAATATTTTAAAGCCAGTCAACTTCAGGAAAAGTCCTATACATTCATACTATAAACACTGCTTAAAGTGAATCTGGGATATCTGTCATTGTCATAAACACAAGATTTTCCCTGGAGTAAAACCACATGTGTTACTCCTGTGCCACAATTAACACTATTATAGCAATTTATGGTCCCCAGCACTTTTTATATGCTATTATAGCATGTGATGTGTTGCGTTAATTAAGGCTGTATCAGCACTTCTGTTACAACCCTGATTTTCAGGGTAGCTAAAACTTGGCTATTTAATCTGCTCCGGGATACTTGAGCTGTTAAATCTCTAACGTTTTAGTGATACTTCTCCCACCAAACCAGGCACATCTTTTCTTTAGGTTCTATATTTACAAATGCTCTTAAGACAAATTTAACCGGCAGAGGCAAGAAATTCTACCTTGATGTACAGTCTTTTGGCATTCGGGGCAAAATTAAAGTGCAAAGTATAAACTTCATTGCACAGTAAATAATTTAGATTTTATTTTAAAATAAATCTTATTTAGGTGCCTCAGTCTATTCACCTAGTGACCATGTCCAACTCAGCCATTTTCCTCTACACTTTGGTAAACATAGGTTCATATATAGATACATAAATAGCATTTAAAATGTTTACCTTTATTTCACTACTATGAACAATTTTCTTCTTTTAGCGTAGGAATGGATCAACCTATTCCTAGAAGTAATGCTTGTTGAATTTATCAGCTAGCTAGTTAATGTAAAATGATGCATAGTAAAAGGGAGATACTGAACTTGATTGGTAGAATATACTGGTAAAGCAAACAAGCACTTAAGATGATTAACTGGAATAAATATGTTGAAAGTTGCCATACAATATGTGCAAAATTGCTTACCATGTATTCTAAACTTTGGTTAAAATTTTCAGATTGAAGTTTTACAGAAACATTATGGAAGCAACACAAGTGATTACAAACACAGGAATGAGGTAAGTTATTATTAGTGCAAAAAGCAAGCATATGCTAAAAGCAAAGCATATGGATTTAAAAAAAAAAAAGAAAAAAAAGAGAAAAAATCTCATGGAAGTTTTAATACAAGACCAAACAGGTCTCTTGTAAACATTGGTATTTACAAGTTTAAGATTTGTACAACTACAAAAGGATAACTCTAAATATTAGTAGTGCATTTACAATGAATTTACGTTTTTTTGTAATAAGAGAAATGACTAAGTTTATCTTTTTCCTTTTAAATCTTCAGGGGATATCTTTCAAGATTAAGATATTTGTTACAAACAGTAGAAAAATCATTTCTTTACAAAAAAGTATATATTAAAATATTTATACATTTTAAGTTACTATATAATAACTGGAATTTTTTTCCTTGTACTCAGGCACCACAATGAAGACTGTGGTATAAGGAACTGAAACCAAATAGAATATACCAGTCTTGTGAATTATCTATGCAAGATCTGTAGCAATCATGGGGACTCTACCTCAAATACTACTGCATGTGCCAATTTTTTGTTTATTTTTAATTTCAAACTGCGTATTTTTTACATTTTAACTATCACTACCAAAAAGAGCTACTGGATAGAGTATGGTCCTCCACCCCACCATCTTCAATATAGTTTCTATACGGTACTCATACCTGAGCAAGGCTGTGTAGCGCTGATGTTTCAAACGTAAAAAAGGTTATATATTTTTAAGATAAAAACAATGCAAAAATAAAATATTTGTAGCATTTACAAATAGTACAAGAGTTACATTGAACACTACATTCGAAACTTGAGAATTATTATGTTGTTTCTACTTTGAGCTTGATGTTTTCATATCTGCAAAAAGAAGGAGACATTGTTAAACGTTTCATAATTTCACATCGTGTATGTAGTCAAAAATCTTTCAAACAAATATTGTTCCAGAGTTCTGGGATACAGATCATGGCCAAAACCCTTGCCAGTTAAAGGGTTAAAACAGCATCGGAATACTAAACATTAGGGAAGTCAACTTCTTCATTGTTGCTCTCCATCTTAGGAAAACACACGTTAAAAACCAAGCAGCTCGCTTTCAACCACACCCTGTGGGATCACAGCCCACAGACTGAGAGGTCAGCAGCTAAACAGATCCAACAGCTCGCTGCTCCCCGAGGGGGTGGGCACACTCCCCTCACTCTGCCATTCCTAACCTTTCTCCATGCTCATGGGGCCTCTTGCTGAGCAAAGCAAGCTCCCTACTAGCAGAAAGCTAAGCCAGAAAGGGGAAGGATGGGGTAAGAGTAGAACCCAGCAAAACTTCTTGTTTTGCGCCCCTGGATTGGCTTACTTAAAAGGTGAGCCGGAACTAATCAGGCTAAAAACTGATCTTTATTTTCAGTGGATCCATTCCCATCCCCAACTCATCATGAACCTGTGCAATTTAAGTGCAGGGACAAGATGACAAAACCTCTTCTGGCTGTGATACGGATTTTAAAGGGCATATGCATCACAACAATGCACCTTACGTCACCTTATGAAAATTTTTTCTAATAAAGAGGGGCAAAAGATTGAAAAAAACCCCTGATTACACCCATGCGTGTAACTGGATTACTTTACTAGAGGGAAAACTTTTGAGCTGAAGTGAAGCCCAGGGAAATCAGAAGCTTGCTGGGCTTTTATGATTTGAGGGACCGGGTAAGACTCAATAACTGTCATTTCAGTACTTGCTTGTCTTTGCTTGTGAACAAATATAGTTTGGTTTTTTTTTTAATAAATGTTATGCCAAAAGCGAGAACTAAATTTTCTTAAAAGTTCTACAAGGAACAAAATGATATTTCAAGAACTTTACATTCACTGCTGAGAAAAGCGTTGTTTCTAGAGACACAATATGCCATTTCCTCCGCCACAGCTACAGCCCATTTAAATGCTGCGTCTGACACCAACTTTACCTTGAAGCCATCGAACTTGTGTGGCTGGTCCGTATCCCCTCTCATTCTTTGCAGAAATTCTGAACACTATTGCAGGTCGGGAAGTGTAATCAACGTGAGCATTTGAAAGCTGGGCAGCAGTCACTACACATGATGTTTTAAGACCACAGTATATTCTCATAAAGACAAGCTGGCTTGGATTTTCCTGTAATTGTGTGGAACGGATTGCTAAGTAGGCAGAATATTCTAAAATATTTCCAGAGGGTGAAGCAGGAGGCTCCCAAGAAAGATGAATACAGTCTACACTCTGAAGAAAAAGAAAGAAAATGTGATAGCATGTAAGTAACCATTAGATACGGAGGTACAGATGTGCCTTTTGACTTTTTTTTTTTTAAAAAAAGCATGGTAAATACTTATAGATTCAAGGATGAAGAAAGAGAAAATCATGGGGAAACTATCAGGTGACTAAGATGTGTATCTGGTAATATGATCATTAAGTCTTAAAATAATTCTTTGTAGCAAATTTCTCAGAGAGTATTACATGGAGCAGAATTAACCAATTAAACATTTGACACTATTTTATATTACAATTTTAACTCGGACAAAAACCCCAACAACAAACCAACTGAAAACAAGAGTTCTCAGATTAAACTTGTGGCCAGAATTTTATACATCAGAGCTAGAATTACCTGCATTTCTCACCTTGGTGATTTTGACTGTTGAAGGAGCTCCAGGAAAACCCGGAATGCAAGTCTTGAATTCACTGACTTTACTGAAAGGCCCAACACCACAGCCATTAATTGCAGCAACTCTGAACCTGTACACTGTGCCTGGAAAAAGATCCTGTTTCTTAAGTAATCTGTAGTCTAGTACATCTGCGCTTTCATTCTGAAAATAAAGCAACGTTTGTGTTAGTTTTTAAAATATTCTAAACACAGCCTAAAAAATATGAAATGGGTAGCGACACACTGAAATTAGTAAGTTTAACTGAAACTGAAAATCAAACATTCTTATACTTAAATCAGAATTTATGTAAAGGTTCTGACTGAGGCACTAGCTCACCTCAAAACAGCTGATCTAAGCAGCAATATGAGACTACATGTCTAACCAACCCCGCCACCCCACCCCCCATTTTTCAGTCATTTAAATCGAACTGCACCTCTTGGTCATTTTCACTCAGGAAAAGTAAAAGCAAAGTAGCATTTCTGACTGCATAGCTTATGATTTAATGAGCATGCTCTTCTGTCCTAAAAAATATTTTTCTTTCAAAACCAGTTATTCCTACAGTTAGAAGTTGCAATTTGATGTGTAGGTAATCAAAAAGTTTTTAAAGAAAGGCACTGTAAATTAGTAACAAATAGGTTTCTGAAACATTATGTGCTACTGTTCTCCCATGTTTAAAATATTCATTGATGCATCCTTGAAACTTCCAGTGGAACTATTTTCTTTCTGAATAATGTATAAGAAATCACAATCAATGTAAACACTGTAAAATGCACTATGCTCTTTAAAACCAAGATGTGCAATATTTGTAGTGTAGTGCTTTCTTTGGCAGCGGTCTGTCCTTTGTTTCTGTCTCAAGAAAACATACACCCATCGTTTTTGGTTTTTAGTTCGCTAGGACATCATTCATTTACACTTTTGATACCTTAAGAGTCAAAAGACCCCCAGATGTAAGCGGCTTACACGCATAAGATTTAGGCCTTATTGTCTAGTTTGCTGTTGCTTTGCTAAAGTCAGTATTGTCTAGTGTGGATGTTTTTCTGAAGTCAGTAGTGTCTAGTTTGGATGTTTTTCTAAAGTCTGTAGTATAGTTAGTTAGTAAATTTAGAACCCTATTCAAGGACGGGAAGAATCGGGAGGGGATGAAGCAAAAGGATAATAACGGTTTGCCAAGGTTGCCAGACTAGAAGGAATGAGAACTAATTGGCGCAGGAAGATTCGTGGCTCCTTACGAAGGACAGTTTTTGATAAGAACCAGGAGTTTACCTTAAGAACTGGTTTACACCGACCCTGCAGTTTGGGCAAGAGCCAAGAAGCAACTGAGTCTGCGCAAGAACAAGGGGTTACTAGCGGTGACGAAGAGGAACCATCAGCCTTCATCCCCACGACCCCCAACGACCACCACCAGGAGGCACTGAGCAAGCGCAGTGGGGAGGGACTTATGGAAATGACCTCCTGAAGCTAATTTTAATACAAAGCAGGACAGGTTATGCATATGTATAGGCATACTGGGAAACTTCATGCATATGTAACACTTTGCTACATATAAACGACGGATCCGTGGGATCACAGGACCTCCAGCCGGCACCGAGGGATTCTCGGGGAGAACCTCTGATCCCCGGACCGAAGAATTCTAAGCAAGTCCCCTGGAAAGGTAATAAGGCATTCTTTTAAGGAGGGTAACGGAGCCTGCTTATAAGACGCGGTGAAAGCCTCGCAGGGTTGGGCTAGGGTCCCGGGAAAGGTTAGGTCGGGATTTCCGGTGGGGGGGCTAGAATCCCAGAGGGAGCTTCAACAGGGGTTGGGGTCCCTCTGACTAGTGCCTGTGATAGTGCACGATCACACCCACTAGTCTCTTGGGAGAATGGGTACGTTTCTGAGTAAGAAATCTGTCCCACAGGGAACACCTTTGGGATGTATTTTGAGACACTGGAAAGATCTGGGAGGTGATCCTCTGATTCAGAAACAATTAACTGAATATTGCAATCAGTGGTGGCCAATGTATAGATTGGAAAGTGGGGAGAAATGGCCAGAAAACAGGACATTGCAATATAATACCATCTTACAATTAATGTTGTTTTGTAAAAGGGAAGGTAAATGGAATGAAATGGCGTATGTTGATTTGTTCTTTACATTGCAAAATCACCCGGAATGGCAAAAATGTTGTGAGATATACCTACAGGATTCTGTGGCAATGGTTTTGAAAAAGAAAAAGTGTGGTAAGAACTCGAGAAAGTGTTGTTCTACTTGTGATATTGATGTAAATTGCCTAAAAAGAGGGACAGAGGAGGAGGATATTGAATTAATGGTTGTACCTCATCGGAGAAGGGGTCGAGAGGTTCAAAATCCAGAGGCTGAAAGTTCTTGTGCTCCTCTTCTGGAAGAGGAAGCAGAGGGATTTAGCCCAATTGCAGGAAGAACGCGGGGAAGGGAAGGGGAAGCAGGAGCAGCTTCTTTCCAAACCCCTCTCCAAGAAGCAGTAGGGAATGACAGTCCGGTGGTGGTAAAAGTTCCTTTCTCAATTGCTGATTTAAGATCATGGAAAGAGATCGCAGGTTCCTATCGGGAGGATCCCGAAAGAGTAGCCAAGGCAATTGAAACAATAATTAGAACTCAGGATCCTGACTGGAATGATTTACAAGTGATATTGGATACTTTCCTTGATGAAACTGAAAAGAGAATGGTATTGAATGCTGCCAGAAAACAGGTGGAGGGAGCATATGCTAATGGAGATTTACGGGGGACCGTGGACCAGAATTTTCCATCTGCAAATCCCGAGTGGGACCCTAATCAGCCGGGACACAGGGGAATGTTGACTAGATATCAGAGGTGGATTTTATTTGGTGTAAGACATGCAATGCCAAAAGCAGTAAATTGGTCAAAAATTTATGAAGTAAGACAGGAACCAAATGAGTCCCCTTCAGCCTTTATGGAAAGACTAAAGGTGACTGCTAGGAAGTATACCAATTTGAATCCAGAAAACCCAGAAGCAGCAACACAATTGGCCTTTTTGTTTATAGGTCAATCGGCCCCGGACATTAGAAAGAAACTCCAGAAACTAGAAGGACCCGAATCCAGAGATTTGGGTAAAATGCTTGAAGTAGCTTGGACTGTATATAAAAACAGAGAAAAAGAAAGAGAAGTTGAGACGGGCATGGAGCGATGGAAAATTACTGGC
>NW_009260762.1:470599-470993 GCF_000687185.1 Egretta garzetta
GGGAAAGAGAAAGAGAAGTGAGACAGGCGCGGAGAGATGGAAAATTACTGTCGGTCCTAACTCAGAATAATAAAAGAGGTAAAGGAAGGGGACGGGGAATGAATATTGGAGAGAGGAGGAGGGTAAATTCCCGACTGGCAGAAGATCAATGTGCTATTTGTAAGGAACATGGGCACTGGAAAAAAGAATGCCCTAGAGCTGGGGAATTAAACCCAGCTCTCCGGGCGATCAAATGAATGACCCTGGATGAAGAATCATGAAGAGGACCGGGGGAATCAACCCTAGCTGAACCCCTGGTTACACTGAAGCTAGGGAATGAAGAAATAGAATTTTTAATAGACACGGGGGCTACTTATTCGGTACTGAATACATGCAAAGGGAAATTTAGTCATAA
>NW_009260762.1:473606-489067 GCF_000687185.1 Egretta garzetta
GAATATGGTTCAACAAATTAGCAACATTTTGGGTATAAAATGGGACCTGCATACCCCCGGGAGACCACAATCAAGTGGGAAAATTGAGAGGATGAACCAAACATTGAAAAGACAAGTAAGTAAAATCTGTCAAGAAACGTCTTTAAAATGGCCACAGGCCTTACCGTTAGCCCACCTGAGAATTAGAATCCAACCAAGATCTAAGGATGGTATAAGTCCATATGAAATATTATATGGCAAACCTTACCAGACTCCTCTCATCCCAGGGGATATGAAGGTAGCGGGGGAAACAGATTTGAAAATGTATGAGATTTCTTTAGGAAAAGCCCTTGGAGCCCTTTGAAGACACATAGTACTGACCAGATCGCTTGCCTTGGATACGCCTGCACACCAGTATCAGCCAGGTGATCTTGTGTACATAAAGACATGGGACCCTGAACCACTGCAGGAGAAGTGGAAGGGACCCTTCCAGGTACTGTTAACAACTTACACTGCAATTAAAGTGGAAGGAGTGAAACCATGGATGCACTACACTCAAGTGAAGAAGGCCCCTACATGGAAAATCATCAATAGAGATCCAGAGACTGCAAAATTGACTTTAAAACATGTTTAAAAGGGGGGGGGATATCATTGTAAAACATGGGACAAATAGAAAAAGATACCCAAGGAATTCAACAAGATATGCAAGAAAATTGGCTAGGCAAAATTCTCAGTGGGTTAGGATGGAATTTGAGTTCCTGGCTAAAATCCTTGATTAGTACTGTGTTGCTATTATTAATAGTATTCTTAGCAATACTACTTATTTACTATTGTCTAAAGAAGGAATTCAGTAAGAGGACTGCCCTCAACCGGTTCATCACACAAACAGTAGCCAAGGGACAAGATTTGAATGATTCGATCGCAATGCTCCCACCATCATGTAATAAGTAAATTGAATCGTTAGCAGTGAAATGTTGATTTAAGATGGAAGTATTGAAAAGATAATTATTTCAAAACTTCCAAAGGGGGGAAATGATACCTTAAGAGTCAAAAGACCCCCAGATATAAGTGGCTTATATGCATAAGACTTAGGCCTTATTGTCTAGTTTGCTGACGCTTTGCTAAAGTCAGTATTGTCTAGTTTGCTGTTGCTTTGCTAAAGTCAATAGAGTCTAGTGCAGATGTTTTACTAAAATCAGTAGTGTCTAGTTTGGATGTTTTTCTAAAGTCTGTAGTATAGTTAGTTAGTAAATTTAGAACCCTATAAGAACTGGTTTACACCGACCCTGCAGTTTGGGCAAGAGCCAAGAAGCAACTGAGTCTGCGCAAGAACAAGGGGTTACTAGCGGTGACGAAGAGGAACCATCAGCCTTCATCCCCTCGACCCCTGACCACCACCACCAGGAGGCACTGAGCAAGCGCAGTGGGGAGGGACTTATGGAAATGACCTCCTGAAGCTAATTTTAATACAAAGCAGGACAGGTTATGCATATGTATAGGCATATTGGGAAACTTCATGCATATGTAACACTTTGCTACATATAAACAGCACAAGTTGCCGCTTGATGGTATGCACGATAGGTGGAGCGACCCCCCCGTGCACCCGGCGCTGTGAATAAAGAATGCCTGCCTTTTAACACTGCATTGGTGTTACGAGGTTCGTTCTTCCCAATTTTGGTGACACTTTCACCATCAAAACTGCAACATTTTTGCAAGTTTCACACATACAGCATTTTCATATATGAACTTACATGTGCAGCAACATTAATTTAGAGAAAACTAATGCAAAACCCACTACAGTTCCATATCTAGCCTTTTTAAACAGCCTAGCCGATGTCTTACTTGTATCTTTAACAATTTGTAAGCAAAGATTCTGGAAACAGAGATGAAACTTTGATCAAAACATTTCAATGGTCTACTGAAATATTGTATTTAAAAGTTGCGGTTTTTTAATTTTAAATAAATTTACTGTTTTGAAAGTTCACAAAGTTTAAAATGCTTTCCTAAGGCTAGAAATAGCAATGTGGAAAGAATTAACGATAGCACAATAAGACATTCCATACTATCATACAGGAACAACAGAAGAAAATTAATCTGGTTTAGGAAACAGTAAAAAGAGGTGAGCAAAATACAGGAGGAACTACGTGGTCACTAAATACAAAACTCCTGTAAGCACCAGATCCTGCTGCAGCGTCAGAAAAATCCCACATTTTATTGTCAACCACATGAGCAACACATTCCCAAATACGTATGTGCAAGTATGTCAGAGAGGAATTATCAGCTACCTTGTTAGAGACGCTCAGTGTTTCCTCTGGCAGCAAGTAGAACTGGCTCACCACAGCGCTGCTGTTCTTAAAAATTCCAACATCATACCACTGCCGGTCTCTTGCTTTCACCGGTGCTGTCTGCCTTTGTGGAGTTTTCTAGTATTTGAAGAACACGTTATGTAGACTACCCATACTTCAACGTAATGTTAAAAAAAAAAGTTAAGACTCTAGTATACGTAAGAGATGACCCCCTTTCATGCCAGCATTACTTTCTTATACTTCAAAGGAATATGCATGTATTACTAAGACACTGTTCAAAACCAACTGCTTCTTAGATATTGATCTAAACACAGTCCATCATTTGAAAAAAAAAAAACAAAAACAAACCACACCAAACAACAGTTGGGATGTCACCTCTGACATTCTAGTTTAAACAGGGAGGGGAAGAAGTTTAAAGGTGTAGAACTAGGTGTCTGTAGCAGCATGTGGTTGTGAGTTAATTTCACTCCAAGGTCAAGAAGTTTCACAACATGGTCCAAGGCCAGTAGCTCTACCTGGGGTTCAGCTATACCTCAGCCCCAAACATACTCTCTTTCAAGCTTCTGCTGAACTCGTTTGCAGTTGAGAACTGGGCCACTGCTGTGGCATGGGGTGATGGTGGTGGAGGGCATGGGAGACAAACTGTCTTTTCTTGCTTGTCTCCAGGCACCAGGGAGGGTGCTTGCATGGTCAGTGCCCAGCACAGACAGGCCATCATCCTGCCAGCATGGAAAAGGGGCAGGAGTGGCAGCTGCTGTTGGCAAAAACACCCCAACCCTTTAAGTAGCAGCTGCTTCTTCCCATCCTTAGCTCCTCTCTTTTGGTGGCAACAGTGGCACCTTGGGTTTGTGTATTAAGTTGTAAGCAGGTGAAATAGGAAGCATTTACTTTTTCAGGTAGTATTTACAGCTTGCATAGCCAGTCCCCATCTCCTCTAGGGAAAAACATCAAGATGTCAGTTTAGTTACGTTTCAAACCTATAGATCAGCAGCTAACACTAGTCTGATCTAACACACACTTCATCTAAAGTTCAGTTATGCATACAGAAAAACATCTTTCTTTTGCTCATCATGCAGCAGAGAGACCATTCCACTGTGCCAGTCGATAAAAATAATTGAACAGTTGAAACACATACTTGGATCTCCTCCCAACTACACAACTGCTGTTTAGACTCAAATCAAACCCACACAATGCAATTAGTTTTACAACAGAAATGTTTACCCCTTTATTATTCACTTCAAGCCCTAAATATACATTGCTTTTCTTTCAGACATATAATTAAAGGAAAACAGAAGAGTCCTCACAACTAATCAACAGTATAATAAATACAGCAATTGGATTATACTTTTTCAGACTTACAGAGGAGTGCGAATCATTTGTCTGTCCAGTACTGACCCTTGTCGAAGGCATGATATAAGCAGTTTCACCAGCTAGAAACAAAAAAAGGTATATTTAAAAAGCTTAAAAGATATGAAAAACTTAACACAAAGTCCAGAGGGTATGAAACTTGACCTCAATAGCCATTTAAAAGTATTTGTTGCAAAAGTATGTCTCGGGCTTCTTTTGCATGCAGTTCTATTTATAACAGGAACAACTAATTTTGGCTTGCGTCATATTCACAGAATGATTGTAAGAGCCTGGCATTGCAGGCTGCTACAGATAATACAGACAGAAGGCAGGACTCAGAAAATCCTTAGAAGTGACAAAATTATGAAATCAGTATGAAATATTTATGAACAAATAATCTAAGTACCAGATTGAGGCACATACTGATGACATTATAGGAATAGTCTAAGCATGAAAACTTAATTTGAATGCATTGTTTCTGACATTAATACAGTCTGAATTCTGAACATGAGCAGTTAATCTTTAAACAATCCTAACAAATGGGAAAAGACTATTTATTAAATTTAAAATGGAATCTTAAAAAAAAAAAAAGATAAATTAAAGCACATAAGCACTAAGCACATGAGCAATGCAAGGGAATATTAGTATTCTATACTTGTGTTTCTGGGTTTTGCTTTTAAAAATACAAAAACATTTGGTAAAAATTACACTACTCACACAGCACCCATAAGACAATACAGTTCTTTAGTTAACACTCAATAGCAAGCACAGCCTGTTGATATTCACAAAAAACAAAACTTGAAAAACTACCAATATGTTTGGTTTCTGCATTGCTGCTTATTTAAGCTATTTCAAGCAGACTGTGAAGAGGTCACCACATTTGACTAGCGGTGAGCTAGCCACGTGAACTGGCCATATTTGTTACAGAGGTCAACTGCTTAAAATGAAAACCATCCAAGGTTACTATTTGTAGTCTTTTGTTGAGTAAATGCACAGACAATCACTGAATGAAAACAACTGTGCTATGGGCACCAAAACTGGCTGCTGCTGCTATTTAGAAAATGGGCTTCTGCATACATGAAGACTTAAAGTACTTTTCACTTACAGGAAAAAAGTGGTTTACAAATGTATAAAAGGAATATCCTGATTTTAAAAGATGTTTAAATCATAGCAGAGATCATCCAGGCTGCCCAAGATCCTCAATGCCCAAAACCCTATCTCAGTCCCAGGTAATAGTCAAGATGGGAATCCCACCACACTAGAGGAACTCTGATGGCCTTAGATATATATGGCTCAAAATACAGTATGTGAAACACATTTCAAACCTTCAGATTTTGAATTGAATGTTGTTAGTGAAGTTTCATCTTTAACAACTGCCCCATTTGTACTTGATGATTCAGTTTTAACAGCCTGCTGGGTTACCATAGTTTGTGTGCTGGAGACAGTACTGGATACAGATGCATCAGGATTTACAGTTCGTTTGTCCAAGTCATGTAATTCACCTACATTTGCTGAAGTCTGAGGACCTTAAAAAAAAGAAAACATTAACCAGAATTCAATATTGGCAACACCCAACAAATCTCAACTTGATCTAATGGCTTTAGTTTCATGTAGAAACAGAGTTTAGCTCAGATTTAGGTTAGAATAGGTCTGATTATATTCATTGCTAATGCTTTCTTTAGGTATGCAACTTAAAAAGAGTATGTCTGCTTAGTCATAAATAAATATATGTAAACAGTTATATTAAAACAGCGATTTGTTTTAAGCTTGCTATTCTGTATCTATGTGGTTGCAAAAGGATTAATTTGGGAAAAAAATCCTAATATAAAGAGAAAGTATCTATGCAAATCAGTATCACAGATTTGTAACAATCAACTTAAGATTAACCACCGTGGAAGTCTGTTTCTCACCTAGCACTAAGATCCACAATTTCCATACAATACTTAAATCACACTGTGAAGAAACTGAAAATCCAACAACCTGTAAGTTACATGGAAGTCAAATATAAACAGAACAGGTGATTGAGCGTGGATTCACCACACTGAACTTAAGGCACTTCAGTGAAACGCCTAAATCAGTGCCTAGTCATCTTCTATTTCCTCTACAGTCAGAGAGAAGATGCTCCTCTCTACATGACCTAAAGTTTTACATTGGCTAATAAGCTTTCCACTATTAACAGACAGAAGTACTGTCAAAGAGCCTGGAGTTACTATCACCTTAACGTTGTAAAATGAATCTGGTCCTGTCAGTCTGTTCTTTGATGTTAAAAAGGGCTATTTATGTTTAAAGAGACACATTTGCCATCATAATAATGAATACATTGAGAATTTCATGTCCCTTGCAACACTTCAAACAAGTTACGATTCCATTTTTCCTCATATCTTCAAAAATATGTACAGTAATAACTATCACAAGTTGGTTGTTTTTAAACTACAAAGGCCTTTAAAATAATTTTAAATTGCAATACAGAAATAATCTAATTTTATGTTTATGAGATGAATTTTAACTCTCACTTTTTAATTAATTTTTATTCTATAGTCATCTTACTTGAAGTACAAACAGGCAAAAGAGAAGGGGCATTTGATTCTTTGAATCCTGTAGCATCTGCATGGTTTTTCATAGTCTCCTGTGTAATCTTGTTTTCAGGTGCTGCAACCTTTTCTTTTCCTTCTACTTTTAATAATGAGTTGGATGAAAGGGAAACTTGGACCTAACCAAAACAATACATTTGTTAACGTTTAACTGCAAAGTTCAGAAATTTCAGTTGCAAACATGGCATGAAAATGCTTGCTCGAAAACAACAAAACAAAAATCCTCCAACATATCCCCCAAGCACTTTAAAACAAGAAACCAACCTCTCAATCTGCCTTATTTTAGCCATTATAAAACAAAGATTCAAACTTTAAGTTGACTTGGAAGTGCCCCTGACACAAACTAACTTTTATCTGAGAGTGAGCTCACATTCTTATGTTATTACACGGAAGTTCATTGATGCATACATTTAGTCTAGTGGGGGGACTCAAGGGGATGGGGAAAACCACAATTACAGAAGCTTTCAACCTTTGCTTTCCTGGCACATACCTAAGATATTTCTACTGTTAGTAAAATTCAAAGTATTTCTACATGTGTTTTCTACAAGAATTACATTATGGATCCCATACAGAAGCCTTACACAGTTAAGAAAAGGTCTAAATTTCTAAAAATGTGATCCTGTAGCTAGAGTTTTTCCTCCCTCTTTCTTTTAAATTGGCAAAACAGTGGAACACGTAAAACTGCACATCCAGAATAGACAGTAATTGGGTTTATGCTGTAATAGGAACCTATAAATAAGCAGACTGGCATAAAAACACTAACAAAGAAGTAATATGCTTTAGCCTTTTTGCCTCCCACATTAGTTTCACCAACATTTTGAGGATTAATAGTATTTCTACTGGTATCAGGCTCCCAGTGAGCATTCCGGAAGTCAATACAGTTGCAGTTTCCTTTCCGCATTACTAGGAAGAGGACTTTAAAGACTGTCTGTCAATCATAAAAGAAAGAAGGATGTAAGTAAACAGACACAACTACTTCAGCAGGTGTCTTGGTTTTGGTTTTTTTGTTTCATTTGGGGTTTTTTCTAAAGCCTAAAAAGTATGGAGGGACTTTTAAAACTGAGAAAGAGTTTTGGCAGTTCTTTTGCTTCCCACACTACTTTGTCACTTAGGCATTTTTCAGTTTACACTTACGTTATTAGGAATGACATTATTTGTTTGGCTGGGATGATCCACCTTCATTTCTGGATAAGGGACACTAGGCAATGATTGTGGACTTTGATGTAGAGAAGAGCCACCTTTCAGGTAAACAAAAGCAAATTCCAATCAGTTACACAAAACTTAATATTATGTTGGTTGGAATCTATTCCAGTAAGCAAGAAGGAGACACAAAGTTGCCTGAAGGAAGTCTTGGTTGTAAGACTGAAATGCAACCGTACGGCCAGTCAGATAAAATCCCTTCCTCACCATTTCCTTTCTCAAATCGTGTCCAGTGCTGTACAAATACCTTTGTATTCAGATAGCTGGCCAAAACTGACGGTGATGAGTTAAAGCTGAATTCCCCATTATTATGATGCACACATTTTGGGAACAACCATAGAAATAGGGTCTCTCTCTCAAAATTATTTTTTTTTTTTTTTAAAAAAAACCCCCAAACTCATATTGATTACTTATGCAATCCTCTACTCCACTTTTGCACAAACATTAGCGTAATGTGATCGGACTGCTACCTTGTGAACTCAGCACTGATGTCTCAGGAACCCCAGTACCAGGTATACCAGCCACCGATGGCACTGGTGAGTCAGCATGTAACTGAAGAAGATATCCTTCAACTGTAGGTACTTCATCCCATTTCACTTGAAAAGAGTTGGTTGTAGCTCTAATCAGCTGTACCTGCGATGGTGCTGGAGGTTTCTCTACAAGAAACCAGTAAAACACAGATGGCATGTTTGAAATTGCCCCCCTTTTATCAGTTTAAGAAATATCTATATAATGCAAGCAAAATCAATAGCTCCTTTTTCACTTATGTGTTTTTATGTACAAGATATACCAGATTCATCAAGAAAGAGTTGTCAAAAGGTGGCAAGTCAAGCCAAAGAATTATAAAGTGTCATTCTAGACTGTTCAAAAACACTGAAGTTTTGATGCTTTCTTTGGTTTTTAATGGTTCTGCTGCTGCCAGTAAGGCTTTGGGTTGTATATACATAATCATAGGGATTTCAGAGATAAGAGATCCTTTTCCTTTCCTAAAAGGCAGCATGCAGCTCTTTGGCTCCTAAAGCTTTACACATTCCTGGAAAGGATTCACAGAAGATTGTGCTTCCTTTTTGCTTGCTCTCTGTAGCTGAAGCGAGGTTTCCCCTCACACTTCTTCTGCAGAGGCTGAAGCCGAGGCATGATTCAATGCCAATGACCTGCTCCTCTCACTTGCCTTGATGCGCGACTAGGCTGCACTCTCAAGCACACCCCTCCCCTGCTATTCTTTTTGCTTTCTGACCTTCCCGAAGGGAAAAAAAAAAACAAGGGGGAAAAAAAAAAAAAAGAAAAAAGAAAATGATCTCCCAAATGTTTCACAATCTCCAGTAACCATTCTCACACTTCTGCATGAGCGGGCAACAACTCCCTCCCAAAGTACTGTTCTAGTTCCCTCTCTCCCAATACCATTTCAGTGTCCTGCCATCAAGCCAGCTAATGAGTGATTAGTGCTCCAGAATTCCCTTCAGCCCCAGGAACAATTTGGTCCTTTTTCAGATTCAACAGTATCTTTTTGCAGTCCAAGAGATGAGGAAGCAGCAGCAGCAGCAATAATCCCAAGAGAAAGAGGGGTTTGGTAAAAAAGAGTAAGTAGCAGCAGAAAAGATCACCGAGAGGCCAGGAACCTTGAGTTTAGGTAAAACACTCTTCAGCACCTTGCATCTACTGACTATGGCATGCAACACAGAACATAGCCACAAAGTTCTCTCAGAGGCTTTAAACAAGCCTTCCTAATTTTTTCAGTTTAAGTTATAGCTGTAGCTTTCAAACAATCAACAGTGAAGTGTGGTTTATTTAAATAAGCTTTAAAATGTAAATAATCTGAGTTTGGTCCAGCTTTAGATGTTCTGATCATCAATGATGCCAGCTTCCAATATGTTAACAAAATATGGTACATAGTACAAGTCTCTTACTTATTTCTGACTCACCAGTATCAAGGTACCAAAGATCTTTGCAGCAAACTTGATTGTTCCAAGCTTTTCTGTAACCATCTCTACCACTCCAGATATACAGACGAGTGCCAACCGCTACAGCACAGTGTCCTGCTCTTGGCCCTGGTAACAAGTTACTTTTGTCCTCCTGGCAATCTGAGATCAGACCTATCCATTCTGTGGTATCTAGTAAATGAAACTCAAAAAATTTAGTTTCTAGATGTCTTCCAAAACAAGCAATACAGATGTTAATACACTTAACTGCTCACAGAAAATTAATCACCTCTGTTTTTATAGACAGCTGCATTTAAATTTGCAATATTACAAAGAGAAGGTCACCTTCCAATTAGTTTGCAAGACACAATCATTTAATACAGGATGAATTTTCTGACCTCTGGTTGTCTCTCTCAGGCAAATAGAAGATTTGGGGATAGTACTATCACATTTAGAAAAAAATTATTTCAGGATCTGTCTCTTGTGTTCTACTATAAATGAAGAAGGAGTATCTATATTACTTAGCATTAAAGTTGAATGAACAAAGATTTCCATGAGCAAACATACTGAATGGTCAAAGAAAAATAATAATAATGATTAAAAAATCACTTCTTAAGAAAGATACAAAAAAATGGCATCTTCTTTAGTCAGCTAGGATTATAACTGCGTATCCTACAACTTTTCTCAGGGTCTTCAAAATATTTGTTCTACTCTGTTAGGAAAGTATTAATTCAAAATGCCCACTCCCATAAAGGCAGAAACACTGACCCAAATTAAGATAAGAAAATGAACCGGTACATTTCCATTCACCATCATGAGCAGAAATTTCACCTCCTGCTGACTGTGGAACCCATCCACCAAAAACATACATTCTGAAATACAGGAAAAGAGGGAAGAGGCAAAAAGAAAAAGAAAAGCCAATTAACATCCAGATCTGCTGCATATGCTCTCTCAAACTAGGACAAAACAGAAAACTTCCAGTGCTTTACAGTTCTGGTTTACAGCAGATTTTGTTTGTGCCTAGTCTCTTGAGAAAGTACTGTTGCAAACAACTACCATTGGAAATTCTTTCGTAAGTTAACCGATTAAATAAACCAACCGAACAACCTCCCCCTCCCAACTCCTCAAACAACTTCCCAGAAATAGAAGTTAATACTGTATCTTTTTACAAACCACCAAACTGCAAATACTCTCCAAAAATCACACATTTACACGAAATTTCTACAACCCTTCACTACAGACCTCTCAATAAACCATTCTAAAATTAGAAAAAACAGTACCTAAGTCAGATATAAAAATTTAAAAACATAATGCAGGCTACAAACTAATAACATTTTATGTAAGTATTAAAAGCCAAGCTCTTCGATATAAGATACAAAGCTTTCACACTTCTTTCCCGCCTTGCCTCCTTCCCCTCACGCCAGCTTGTAAACTGATATAAAATGGACTGAAAACAGTGTTTAAAAGTCGATTTTATCAATGCTATCTGCCAAAACAAATCATACTGGCAAGAAGCAGAGTAATGAGGAACAGACTACAGAAAAACTGGCCCATAAAAATGTGGAATGGTTTTGCCTAGAACTACCTCTACTCTTTGGGCAGTTTCTTTGCATAGCTAGTTCGTTATGTCACAGGCACAGAGGCGCTCAAGTTGGCTCCTGACAGAGCCAGCTCAGGTCCAGCTGAGACCACGCCAGAATGCACAAAGGTGCATTAAGAAGCCTGGAAAGCTGCTTGTGGGTTGGGCGGATTGTCCTGCCGGGTAGAAATGCTGACAGTTTGATACCCATAAATTAATACTGGTACTTTTTAGTTTCCACTGAGGCAGGATAATAGAAGCAGACAAGTACTCTACAGGGCTGATGGTTTATACTGAGCGGTAGTGGTTAAGCATCATCATTCTCCTACTAGGTGTACCTTTCTAGAGTTGAGCTTTTAACAACAGACATACTTGTTTCCTATTACATTGGCCGTATGGAGACTGCGAGGAAGTGGTACTGTCCCTTTAGTTTCTGGTCTTGACCAGGTCATGGTTTCTAAAAGAAAAAGAATAAAACCCCCTCAAGCAACTTATTACTGTGTATTTCACTACCTGGATTTTAGGAGGGAACATACCTCTAACATTCAACAAAACGTCACCTTTTTAAGATCGCCACTTTAAGGAAGAAGGTGCAATAACAAGCACTTACAGCTTCTTTTAAAATTTTGTCAGGAAACAGTGACAAACTAGTTGTTTGTCAGTTTATCAGGAAGATACATTATGGTTTCATTATGGTTATTCAGCTTGGTTATCATATTGACAGTCTTTAAAGCACTCTGAGGAAACAATCTCACAGTGCAGCCAAAAATCAGTGAGGATAATACAAGCAAACAATGCTGTACCTATTTAATTCCAAAAATTACAAAAGGTTAACGCTATGGTGTGAGTCCCAGTAATATCTGCACCATATCACACCATTAATCATCATATACCATAATTTTCCTCTTAGTCAGTGAGGTCCCTGCACTGACTTATACTGGCAAATCAACTCACCTATGTCAAGCTCCCAGAGATCATTAAGCCGACAGCCACACATCCCTCCAAAAATATACATCTTTGGACTTCCCAAATCTTTTCTGCAGTATACGATGGCTGTGTGAGATTCTCGGGGAGACGGTAAAATCCCTTTGGTCACAGGAATACTCCAGCCGACAACTCCAGAACCATGTTGCAGCTCCAGTTCATAGAAGTCATTTAAATATCTGGGGTATTATTGACAAAGCATGAAAAATTCGCTTATAAGCAAGATTAGAAGTGAGCTTTAAACCCTGACCACTTCCAAGTATTACAGACTTATGTCTTGGAAGAGTGTAGAATTTTAATATCCCAAAATATTTGGTGGCATTGTGGATCATACCAAAACGAAATGGATTTAAAACAAAAAATGAACTATTATAACTTGTTGCCTCTAAGGAAACATGCTTTCATATCATACTTTATACACTACAGTACATGAAAAAAACATTCACCATTGGTAAAAACATTCTTAGTAGAAATTACTACATATGGACAAGCTTAGAATAAACTGCAAAGATGTGAGAAATAGACGATGATGAGGGGTATTAGAGATGAACTTCTGCAACTCCAAGGCAACAAAGGTGAAAAGAAGCTGTTTCTTTTCTGATGGCTTCAGGCTGGCCAACAGACAATTAGCCATTTGTTGCTGAATCTATCAGCAAGTTATTTTTAGATAACAGTCTTTGAATCTTGGCATTCACACCAGATACCTCTTTTTTACTGAGCTTAAAATTTATAGCCGGTTTATAGCTCAGTGGCTATAAGTGCTCTGAACTGCAGGTGAATGGGGATATAAAACTTCAGCATTATTCCACTGTTTGCCAATAATAAAGACAACTTGAGCTGTTACTTTAAAAAATTTCCAGATGAATTCATAACTGCTTCCCACAGCATTATAGAGGAAACTTCCATTGTGAATTCCCTGATGACTCATGAGACTTTGCTGATTAAAGTCATTCTAATAAACAAGCCATCCTTAAAAACATCACCCAAAATACCAGGAAAGATACCGAAGTCTGCTCAGGTTTCCCTCCAAAAGTGTTCAAGCTGTCAGTGTTACATATTGTGGGATTAGCAGAAGAAATATTTAAGCTTCTTAGCGTGTAACCCCTCAACTGCACAAATAATCCAAATGTGAGTGCTTGGTATGCAGGACACTTCCCCAGAACGTTCCTCTCCAAAGTGCCGTACCTAATAGTTTATTTTTAAAGACATTTAATTCAAACCAAATCAGCATACCTGGGAACATTATTATTTGAATCCTCACTTTCATTTGCCAAGCCACCAAATAAATAGCACTTGTTACCATATAAAGAAAAGCTGTGGCCAAGCCGAGGACAAGGTGGTGATCCAGTGGAAGGAGCTCGAGGTTTTACTTTTTTCCAGAGCCATCGACTTGCCTTAAAGACGAGAAATATATATTCAGAAATATCTTCATTTATAATCGTTCATAGTCAATAGAATTCACTTGTATATTTTCTGAATTATTTTTAAGAGAATGCTGGGCTTTTCTTGGAATATACATTAAAAGGGACACGTAAGAGCTAACCTTCATAAAACATTAAGTATTTTATACTTTATTTAGACTGGATGGAAGTCTCTTTTTCTCCATCTTCAGAATCTATTTAAAGAATTCGTTCTTCCTGTAGCAGAGCAAAGCTCACCCAACTTTCCTCTGCAGTTGGTAATATGTGTTTGTTCATAAACAGATAAATAAAGTAGTCCTCAAAACTGGATCATCTTCATACATTTCCTACCTGTAATTCATATAAATCATTACTATATCTTCCATATTCAACCATTCCTCCAAAAACTAATATTCTGGTACCATCACAAACGAAGCCATGTGCTGCACAGCCTGGAGGAATATCTCCTCTTACAGCAGGAAGGAACCACTGATTTGTAGCTATAGTAGACAAAACAAAACAAAGAGAGAGATTTCAAACACTGAAAAGTGTATTTTTAAACACTTCTGCTTTCTAAAGAATTACCTTTTACCTGTAGACAACTGTGAATGGGCTGTTTAACACACAAGTTTAATTGAATTACAACTTTTTTTTAATAAAAACAAACATCTCTATCAAACCAATGTTACTGTTTGTATGAATGAGCGAGCATATGAGGTCACTGTAACTAAGTCAGTTACCAAGGGTCACCCAACAATTTAATAGACTTGCGAAAAAAAGAGGCTAATGAGGAACATAAGTGCAGTTCCACACAAAAGAGACAACTATGCTAACTCAGAGGGAGCTAGCCCTAGAAACAGAATTATTAGAGCTACAGCAGCATGGCAGTGTGCCTGGACTTAACAGCCCTATTGAAAAACTAATTACACTGTTCTGGGACCAGTGTTAATATCTACAGAGCACAGCACCAATACATGGGAGAGGAGAGGCACATACATAGGCAAGAAAAAGCAATTGAGACTGCCTGATCCAGCAGCAGCATATTGGCGTTTATAAAGTGTTCTGGAATGAAAGAATTACAGGAGATATTGTGTCCTTTTTCCTAAGCTTTTTTCATGAGCATGAAGAAGGGAAGTGTGAAATTAGAAGCTTCCAGTGTATATTGCTGCAGGGGATTAAGATGCCCTCACTGTGTGCCAGCTCCTCAGAAGTCACCACACTCATAGCAAAAGCAACGGTAACATCCCAAACTCGGGCAGCCTAGGTCACAACCCTGCATCTTAGCCCCCAGGAAAAAAAAAAAAAAAAAAAGAAAAAAAAGGTCAGTTTGGACTAAACACCCGTCTGGGAACTGGAGCAACTGAGTCATGATCCTTTTTGTCACTGATGCAAAGGGGAAACACCTTTAGAAGAAAGCCTGGGCAGAAAAATAAATAAAGCGATGTTAAGACTCACTGAAAAGGCACCCATGAGAACCTCTGTTCTGAAAGACAGTATACGTGTACTATCTAAAAGCTTCCTTTAGATTACTCATCAAACCAGAAAGGTTAAGAGATATTTTTTTCCCCTCCCAAAAATGTGACAGAGTACAGCAGATCTTTAAGCTACCGCGGAAAAAGCTGCTTGGAAGAACTAACAGTAAGCATTTTTCTCTTAATAAGCTCCAAAACATGTTTGTGCTCCCAGATTTTATCTCAAAAACATTCAACAAAAATATCATCACCTTTTTTTTTTTCTTGGGGGGGGGGGTATGATAAGAATCATTTTTTGAAAGAGTCTTAAAAGTTGGGAAGTCAAAAAGCTCGTTAACATGCTCTCATTTTCATGCTTTTTTTTTTTTTCGGTACGTTCCCCAAGCAGGCAGCACCGGCTGACTGAGCAGCACAGATTGGTCACCCAACCCTCCCGTCTCAGCCCAGGCTCTGAAATGACACCGAAGCTTTCCAGCCTCACACGGCATCCCGTACGGTAACGACTTAGGCATGGAATCTTTGGCGAGTAAACTCGGTCTTGGGCAGCTTCCTGTTTGGAAAGGCTCCCAGTGCCAACACGTTCATTTTGCTAACCAAGATTTCCCCTTCCAGCGTGCTCAGCTCTCGTGAGCTGCCACCAGAGGGCAGCAGGGGGATTTGGGATTTGGACACGCAAGGAGGCGG
>NW_009260762.1:490231-510582 GCF_000687185.1 Egretta garzetta
TTTTTTTTAAACTTGCCAGTGGTCGGCGAGGTAATGCATCTGAAAAAGAAATGAGTTGCTGTGTAAGCACTGAAGGTGGAGATTAGAAACCAAGGTTTCAGTTGTACAGTGAAGAGCGGATGTAACAGGTGTAACAGTTCTGAGTAACCCCGGAGGTGTCATTCTGCGGGACGGAAGCTGCTCGCTTTCCTGTGTGAGGGAGGTGTTAGTGAGAACATAAAAAGCACGTGAGGCTGAGGCAAATCCGGAGAAGGTGCTGCTGGGTTGCCAGTAATCCAGGGGCTGCTGCCAGGTGAAGCAGATGGTCCCAGTGCCGTGGGCTCGTACAGCTGTGTGCCTCTTGGATCTGTTCAGGATGCACGTAGAAATTAGATGAAGAAAAAAACAGGTTTGATGAAGACTAGCTTAATACAGCTTAAAAAAAACCCTGAGGTACAGAAAAAGTAGTAATAGTTGTGGCCATCTACATGAAGTGCATAGCTGTATGTATAGCTCTTCATTTAATTTTCCTTCAAGCAGCTCTGCAAAAGATGGATATCTACAAAATCAGACACAGATAATACGGTTTGGGCACATTTGAGACAGTTGAAACCCCATGTTTTCAGTTCCTGCAAATGGAACAAGAATCTTCATTTAAAACAAGTTTTTTAAAACCTTGACTGGGTCATAGGTTTTGCACTGCCTCATGCTAAAATATGAAAAATAGTTTAGAATTGAACATTATTATTCCTTTCAGTACTCATGAAAGTCTTGTGACAAAAGAGTATTGAAGAGTTTTATCGCGTAGAAGGGAGGGAGAGAATTTGAATAAAAGAGGCGGTGTAGAAAGAAAACTGCAGAAGCATTCCAGCAGAGCTTAGGAGGCAGAGTATTAACATGCTGGTTACCTTGACCTAAGGCCCCTTTGAATCTAAACTAAACCTGTGGATTCAGATTCTCTTAACTGCTCAAAGATTCGCAAATGAGATGTTTCAAGTCAAAATGCACGTTCAGGGTTGAGTTTAGCAAGTTGGCCTTAGCTTTTGACTCAACAAGGACTCTGCAGACAGACATTGGAAAAACTTTGGCTTTCATTGTGACTTTGGCATGTTGTTGTTTGGCTCTTGCACACTAGTTATTTGTTCACATTTACAGCAAATAATGACCAGAAACCTAACCTGCAACTGGACTGTTGGAGTAACTTCTGGCAGGGTTTGTTTCCTTCTCTTTCCCCCACCCCCTTAAGACTTTTTGCCTTATGGGATTTGTTTGCAATCTGCTAGCTGAAGCTCTGAGACAAGTTTGCCAGATCTGGGGCTGCATCATCGTTCTGCACATCTGGAAGTGGTTTATGGGCTCTCATTCCTCCAGTGCGGCGTCTGGACTCTGTGCTATTCCTCAGCAGCAGAGAAAGAGAAGAAAACCAGCACAACTCCAAAGTAAACTTTGAAGAGTTTGAAAAAGGAATTGAATCTTAAAACTGTTACTGTGCCCTGTAAGGCCCTTGCGTGGGGAACTTCAAAGGAGGATGATGGTCAAGGAAGCTTTGGCAAGAGTGCTTACAGCTGTGGGCTATCTAGGATCCGAGTAAATAGCTCTACAGCTCTTCAGGAGAGAGGAGTCCCGAATACTGTGCTGCTTTGAAGAGGTAAAAAGACTAATTAAGCAGGAAATATCTGAGCAGTAATGTCACTGTTTCTGAGCTTTCCCTTCTGCAGCCCCTCATGTTGTTACAGGATTTGGCAACTGAGTTAGGGACTGCCACGTTCCAGGAGCTAATGTCTACAGTCAGGAAAAATTGAGTAAATATTTGCAGGGGAGCAAATATTCCTCTCTCTCCTTAAAAATCAGTGGTAATCAATCTGAGTTTCTGAGTCTTAGGAATGCTGTAGTTTTAGAACTCGAACTTGTATGAGTGTCTGAGTTTGAATTTTAAAGTTTAAAACGTGGTTCAGTTTATGTTGATTTAATCATTTCTGAAGATGTCATGAGGCTATGGCTATCCAACTTCATCTTGCAGTGATCATGAGCATTGTTTGTAACTATCATTACAAATCTTAATTAAAAGACAGTAGTCAGCTCTCTGGAAATCAGGTGAAGATTGTTGTTAGCTAAACTGGGGTTAGAAAGTTACTCCGAGAGTGTAGGGGGTTCTGTTGTCTCTCTGCTTAGCTAAAAAGGTAAACTTTTTTAATGGATAAGAAGGCAGTGCTTGTGTGTAATGCGTGAGAGAAGGGCTTTTCTCAGCAGTGTGTTTTTTCTGACTGATAAGCTTGATTTCCTCTCTGTGTAAATTAATGCCACATGAAGAGTGTGGGCTGCTGGAATGTAGATGAGTACTGTGGATGCAAAAAGACTTCCAGAAATATGCCTTGCTCACTACAATTTAGTCATCTGTTGGGACATAAATACATGTGAATGTAAGTGGTTGGTAAAGAAAGCTGCATCTTAGCTTTTAAAATATTTTTATTGTCATTTAACTTGTCGAAGTAGAGACTAATTTAGGATGCCGCCTGAACTTGAGCGTTAACCAATGAGAGGCGGTCAGTTTTGTGACTCAGGTTTCAAGAATTTTTGCTGTTCTGTCTGCCTTCTCAAGCAGTTGGAATAAACTTCATTTTTATGTGTGCATAGAAACTGTCATATATCCTTATCTATGCTGTAATACGTCCATATCTCTATGTATGGAAACAGAAAAAATTGGTTTCTGTCCTATATACAGCTACCACAGCATAAAGGTTAGATCACATAGTTGTATTCCCCCACCCCAACTTCTGGTGCTGTTTTTTACTGTTGGGTTTTTGTTGTTTTGTTTCAGTTTTTTTTTTTCCCCCCCATGAAGAGTAGTTTAGGGTCCAGAATTCACCTGAGTGCTGTATTTCCCATAATCCTGTATTTTAGGGATTATATTCTGTCCTCTCAGGCCTGCTTTAAAAGTACAGTTTTAGGGAAGGCTACCTCGTTTTCTTCAGCATCACAAGTAATGTGCTTAAGAACAAGCCATGTTGTACCACCTCCCCCCTTACTGTAAGTGGAAGGATACTGCTGTTAGAAAATATTTTTACTATTGCTCTAAAATTTTCTGAGAGTCTGAAAGACACTGCTGCAGTAAAGGATTCCCATATGTTTGGGAACATATTCCAGCAAGAGATTAGTATTCCTGATTGTTACTGTGTTTTAGGTGAAATCAGAGATAAATGTAAATGTTTTTACAAATTTTATCAGTGTATGTTTTACTACTTCTTTGTATGTTACTTTAAAGTGTGTTAAAATCTCAGTTATTCCTGATTGTAGGTGATTGGATAGAATTAACTAAAATGCTGTTCTTTTCAACCTATTAGTAGCTTAAATTCAAATATGTAATAGTTCTAGCCCAGAATATTAGTTTTGTTCAAAATAAGTTATTTGCAAAGATAGAGTGCAGTTTTCCTTTTACCGGGTTGCCAGTAAAATTTGATGATGCAAAACCTTGTCCCTGAAATAATTAACTAGTATTCACTGCTGGTATTAATGATTTTTCTCTCTCTCTCTCTTTTTTTTTTAAATTATTTTTTTATTTTTATTTTGCCACAGATCACAGTTTTCATCCAACAGGACACATGGCTCTTTTAAAGAAAAGTAAGAGGGATTAAAAATATTTGAAATACGTATTTTTGAAAGAGGACAGAGATGTCAAATGCAATTTCTCATGCAACTGTTGTCACAGTTGCATGCAAATTTATAGTTCTAGTTTTGCTAAATTATGCTTAACTTTAAGTATACAAATAAGCCTTTTCCTGTTAACTAAGTCAGATAAGTATGGCCATAAATGCCACAAATTTAAAATTACTCACTACTTCACTGCATGAGACTGGGGGGTCTGGAGTTTCCCACTGAGTGCAGGTAGCTGCTGGTTTCATGTAGGTTGTGCCTAGAGCTTTGAACCTGTCTTTTTTACAGAACTCTGCACATTAATGCTGTTCATACTCACAATTGAGGTGTGGCCCCAAGAAATTTGGGGTTCTCGTCAGCTGTCAGGGTCAGTGACTGAAAATGAACTGGTGTGTGCCTTTGGTTATGCACCCATAATTTCTCTGAAGTCAATGGGCTGTTTCCTCAGCTGGTTTAAATTAGTGCAGGTTTGGTGATGTATGTTTACCAATTTGAATTTATTCTCATGCCCAGTTCTGGCCAGTTGGCCCTTTTGTTTGAGATAGTTAAAAACTTTGTTCCCTTTGCTCTTTTGTACACCTTAAATGCCTTTTATGGTGGTGCAAAAGTAACAAACTAGTCCAACACAAAGAACTCCCATCATCAAAGTCACTGTTGATAGCAATGTATCCCTTCCCTGTTGTACTCAGTGAACTGCCCTGGTACCTGCTCATGGTTGGTTTGCATTGAAGTAACTTAAACTTGTACAAGACAGTCTGGTAGGAACTGCAAATCAGAATATACAGTAAGGTTTTTGCTGTTGTGTGCTTTGTTTTGATTTTACTAATTTAAGTAACCGTGTGAAAATGTTCATATATTTTCAAAAATTTTGGAACACTCCTGGCTTCAGTAGCATGCTGGGTGTGTTTTTCTAGTATTTTTAGAGTTTTTCTTAAATACACCTTGAAGATCTGAACATTGAAATAAAAAAAAAATCCTCCTGTGTTTGAAGTTTTATCACGGAAACATGAGAGAAGGAAAGGGCTAGGCAAAAATAATTATATCCTGAGGTCCTGTTATGATAAACAGACAACAAGCTAGCCAACAAAAGAATGTTCCAGGCTCCTGGTAAAATTCAGAACCGTGAATTTTCCTAGTGTGGATAACCCATGTGTATTGGGAGCTTAATGATTTAGTGAGCAAATTGTCTGTGAGAACCCGGTAGTTGGAAATTATTGTAATGGGGGAGAGATATTGTGATGTTTTTACATAATATTTTTAGCTTGATCAAATATTAAGAGAAAGGAGAATTTGATACACACAGAAGATACAGGTTATGGTATATACTGCTTGCAAATTCAATTTTTTAAAATAAGGTACTTGGGAATTAGCTATTATACTGATTACTAACAAATTCTCCCTTTTGTTTCAGTTAACCAGATCTTACTGTTACTTCTTGTCTTAACTGTATGTGCCATTCTGTATAACAAAGTTCACCAAGTGCCATCTGCATTAAAGAATGAAACAGGTAAATGACTTGTACTTCTGTTTCATTTATGTTCTTGTTCTATATTCCTTATCTCTTCATTTGTACAGTGCTTTTTGTCTTACTGAATCCTGTTTGCCCTGCCGTAGATTAGCTACTGACGCTTTTGCATATGGTCTGGGATGCAGAATTTTTTGCATCTGAATTACTTGAATAAAATAGTAGGAGATCAATAGTAATGACTAAGAATTGTCATTCAGAGTCAAGTTTTTATTCAGATGTCACTGATATAGATGGAAGCTGGAGTGTATCGTTATTTGTGCAGAACAGTATTGGAGTTGTCAAGTGCTAATAAACTTTGATCGCAACTTGCCCCTTTGGGAATCTTCTTGGCCTGCCTATTCATTTCAGATAGATCATCAAATCTTGACATAATTTAGAGCAGAAGTTTTTGCTGGAATTTTTAAAGTGACAGAAACCCACTAGAGTTGATGCGGTTGGACTGGTGTTAAATGCCTATACTAACAGCTTATTCGCTGTTCCCGAGATAAACAAACTTTGTCTTGGTATAAATATTTCTTTTTCCAGTATATTTTTGTTGGGGCTGTTATGAGTTTAATGGTTATGTTTTAACGAGTATAAATATATCCATATAAGTTCTGTAAGTTATTCAGTGCTAGGCATAAAAATCTTTCTTAGCAGTAATGTGAACTGATTCAGTATTGTTTAGATTTTTTTCCTTTTATCATTAGCAACTTCCTGCTGGTACAAAATTTTGCACTATTCCTTTCTAGCCTGCTTCCCAAAGAAGTGAAGCTCGTGCAATTGCACCGTCTCCTCGATTTACCTCTTTCCTTTGATAATTTTAGAACTTATTGTTCAATTTGTTCTAAATGTAACTGAGAAGTAGAAGTCTCAAAGGTTTCATGTGAATAAGCAGCTACATGGAGGACAGGCTGAATTGTGCCCCTGCTGAGTAGAAGATGCCGAGAATTCTGTTATATATTCTGTTTGGAGGCATCCAACAGTCCAGTCAACCTGCATGTAGTTCTGGATTAGCGACAGCTCGTGCTGTGTGCCTTGCCAGATGCGGGTGTGTATAGGATGTGGTAAGAATGTGGGGTGATTGTGATATGATTCCACTGCTTATGGAACTACATACTCATTCCTATGACCCAGATCTGATACAAAAAGATTCTTAATTTTCTATTATAATGCATAGTTTTGTTTCTTGTAGTGGATTTGGAGAGTCCTGAGGAAATGGAAGAAGAAATCCCAGTGGTAATCTGTGCGGCTGCGGGCAGAATGGGTGCAGCTATAGCAGCAATCAGTAGCATCTACAGCAACACAGAGACTAATGTTTTGTTCTACATAGTTGGGCTGAAGACTACTATCCCGCATATTCGGTATATACCAGCCTTATTTTGTTTCATGCTGTAGCTAGGACTAGGTTGTTGTTCTCCTTAGCATGGGCATAGACTTTGGAGGACTTTTCAGGGGAAATGTTTCTCCCTTTTTTTTAAGTAGTGCTATTGGTAGCAATCCCCAGGACACTCTATGTGTAGAAAAAAGGACCATTTTGCTCTGTGCAAGGCACTCACTGGTATAAAGGGGTGTGAAATAGCCAGACCATGCCCATACCCGTTCCTCTCTGCCTTTTGTAGATCGGCTGCAGAAGAGTCTGTAGTAAGGTAAGTAAGTATGTATGTGCTTACTTGTCACAATCCCACTTTGTGGCACTGCAGTTGCCTCTCATCTGGCGCTATGTCTTAAGCCTCAGAGTAGAAAAACTTGCTGTTTAAAACTAATTTCAGCTGAGAGGGTGTACTAAAGGTTAGAAATAGAGGCCCAAAGAAGCTTGTAATGAAAGCATGTTTGGGTGCTAAAATTTGCAAACATTCTCTAAAAGAGGAGGAAGGTGTGAATCAAAATTAAAGCGGGTTTCTTAGCAGTTGCTAAGAAATGGCTCTCTGGCTACTGCACTTCTGTAGCCTGTGTACCCACAATCTGTGTCAAAGTGAAAAGACGTAATGAGTGGGGTTTTTCCCATCCAGCTCATCAGTAACCTAGATAATAGAGTGGAGAATGTGCTTTATGAATTTGTAGTTGGCACGAAGCTGGCAAAGAGGCAGCAGATATATTGAGGACAAGAGCTGGAAACAAACTAATCATGATGAATTGGAAAAATGAACTGTAAAATGTGAAGTTCAGTAGAGGTAATGACAAGGTAATATAGGTGGGAATAGCTGATTGTATTGGCTCAGGGTGAAGAAGGAGTTCGGTTGCACTCATTTGGAAAACTACAGAGTTCTGACTGATCACTGACCACACTGATTCAACAAAAAAAAAAAAAGGTATGCATCACAGTGGGTATACATGTTGACATATATGACATTGGCGATGTGAGGAAACTTTTTCTGATCTTGCAGACATTATTAATGCATCAGAAAAAGTGTGGCGTTTAGTTTTAGGTGCCTTCAGGAAGGATTTTGAAGAGAGGTCAGAGGAGAAAATAAGCAATGGTGTCACGAAATCCAACAAAATAATGAAAAAAATTAGTCTAAAGAAAATATAGTTAGTAGGTGATGTGGCAATCTTCTTGAAGGACATAAAACTGTAAAAGGAAGAAAATGAACCTCTGCTTCAAAAGCACAGTAGATAGGATAAAATAAAATGGTCTTTAGCAAGAAATACAGAAAAATAGCGTTTAATGCTAGCAATGGTGAAAGATGGGTTGTTTGAGCAACTTGTGGAGTCTCTGGTTTTGGCAGTGATGTGGTTTTTGCATTGTTGGGGTTTTTGGGTGTTGTTTTTTACTTTGTTGGGGATTTTTTTAAGAACAGGTTAAACAAATGTCTGTGTGCCATAGCTCTAGACATAAGTGATTCTGTCTTAGGATAGAATAGATCAAGTGAGCTTTCAAGGTCTCTTATTCTCCTATGGGTCTGTGAATTTAATACTGGAAGTACTTGCCACACAGTATTCCTTTTATCACTTCTTTTTTTATCACAGAAGGTGGATTGAAAATTCTAAACTGAAAGAAATAAAATACAAGGTTGTGGAATTCAACCCTATGGTACTAAAAGGAAAAATCAGACAAGATGCATCGCGTCCTGAGCTGCTGCAGCCTGTGAGTAAATGAACACAGTTTAACAAATTTTCAGCGTTTTTAACACTATGTCCTAGATCTCTGTTCCATTACACAGTGGGGATTTAAGCCAGAGAAGCCGCATCAGGTCCAAATGCTAGGCCCTCACTCAAGAAGAAAAAGTGCATTGTAACAAGCTCCTTGCAACTTGTCTGTCTTGCTGGGACCTCATTATTTGGTGGCATAAACTTGGTAATTTGAATATGTTGTATGTTTAAGAATATATTCACTGTTTCTTGGAGGGGAGATCTAATAGTCTTCTTTGTGCCTCAGTGATGCTGAGTTGGCTGCATTCTGCTCATGTCCAGGGTTAATTCAGAGGCTGATGACTAATCTAAATACTTCTGGCTGTCAGAAAAGGCAAATCAGATGTTAGAAATTATTATGAAAGGAGTAAGGATCAAAATAGAGAACATCATTATGTCACAATATGAATCCATAGCTTTCCCTCACACTAAATACTATGTGCAACCTTCGTCCCCTTATCTGAAAGAGATGTAGCACTACAGGAAAATGTTCAGATCTGTCCAGAATGTTTACTCTTCTCCAAGCTTTTGACATTTCTAATATACGGAAAAGATTTCATGCAAGGAATCAGTGGGTTAAAACCATTCAGCCTGGAAATGTAACTTCTAGTGTGAAAATAGTAGAGGTCTGCAGAACTGAATGGCATGGAGGACTGGATGGGAGACGGTTGCTCACTGTCTCTTCCAATACAAGAATTAAAGAGATTAAGCTCTTTAGAATTAGATTAATTTAGTAAGTCACAGTCAGAACAAACAAGAAATGTTGTAGGTTTTTCATACAGTGAGTACTGAACCTCTAGAATTCCTTGCTGAAAGGTCTTGTGAGTGTAAAAACTTACACTTACAGGGATTCAGTGAGGTCTTAAGTTTATATTTAGATAAATCACATCTGGTTCAGGAAATCCCTTGAGCTGAAAGTAGCTGAAAGCTAGGAGAATACTTGGAACAACTGTTCTGTATGCTCGCTCTATTCTTATTTTTCACTGAGCATCTGGTTAGGACCACTCTGAAGGCAGGTTCTGGGTAAAATGGCCTGAATCAGTATGGTTGTTCTTCAGTCCCTCCCTTTCCCTCTGCTGTGTTCTTCATTGCTATTGTAGAAGCAATGGCATGGCTGTGCCACCAGTCAAGTCTTTCCTATAGGGAGGAATGATGACACTGTTAAATTTGAAGTGTTTTGTATGATGTATGCTGTAAAAATGTATTGGGGAAAAGCATTGCCAGCAGGTCCAGGAAGGTGATCCTTCCTCTTTACTCAGCACTCGTGAGGCTACGTTTGCAGTACTGTGTCTAGTTCTGAGCTCCCTGATACAAGAGAGATACGAACTTACTGGGGTGAGTCCAACACAGGGCTGCAAAGATGATTAGGGGACTGGAGCATCTTTTATATGAGGAGAGGTTGAGAGAGTTGGGGCTATTCAGCCTGGAGAAGAGAAGGCTCAGGAGGATCTTACCAATGTGTATATGTAGCTGAGGAGAGGGATGAAGACAAGGGAGCCAGGCTCTTCTCAATGGTGCCCACTGACAGGACAAGAGGCAATGGGCACAAATGAAAATACATGAAATTGCCTCCAGACCCAAGAAAAAACTTTTCTTTTTTTTTTTTTTTTTTTTTTTTTTATTGTGAGAGTGGTCAAACACTGGATAAAGTTGCCCAGAGAGGCTGTTGAGTCTCCATCTGTGGAGATACTGAAAACCCAGCTGGGCATGGTCCCAGGCAGCCTGCTCAAGTGGACGCTGCTTGAGAAGAGGGTTGGGCAAGATGATCTCAAAAGGCCCCTTCCAACCTAGATGACTCTGTGATAGAAGCAATTGGTTTGGGCTGCTTGGTTAAGGCCATAGTAAATAAAATAGGGATAAATAATAATAATAACAGGTTCAAGATACTAGTAAAGATACTAGCTGGGGGAAAGGAAGCAAATGATTGTTGGCTAGTGCCCAATGAAGAGAGAAATTAAAACTGATTGTTAATAGAGACAGAAGCATGAGGCTGCTACATTAAACAGCTTTACCACTTAGTCTTTACCCTTTTTTCTGTTTAATAGCTGAACTTCGTTCGATTTTATCTTCCTTTGCTTATCCAGAAACATGAGAAAGTAATATATTTGGATGATGATATCATTGTTCAAGGTAAGCTCTGATCCAAAAAGCGGTTTCTAGCAGAACTAAAAACAAAGTTATTGCAGCTTTTACAGTTGTTTGGAAATACGAGATATAATGGAAACTGAGGCAGCTGCTAGGAGTGTTCCACTCAGGAAAACTACAAATAATATGTTTATTTAAAAGAAAGTCTCAAGAAGACCTTCTCTCCCTGTATCTTTTGAATAGTTGATTTTGATCAAAATTGTATGCATGGTTTTCATTTTAATGAATCTGGTCAATTCCTGGAAGGTATCATGGATTTCACTTAGATGCTGCAATATTTATTGTTAAGTACGTGACATGCGTTTCCTACCAGTACTTGAATTCCCCCAAATGCTACTGGTTCTTCATCCAGAATTGCTGTTCTTGAGAGCAGGAGGAATTTACTCAAATAGGAGGGTTAAAATTCTAAGCACTCCAAATGTGATTTTGAGCATCTTCAGCTCAGAATCCATAGTAATTTGCAGAATCATGACAAAATATTTCAGAGTTCCTAGACAAATGGGCGCAGTTAAAGACTTTAAAATCCTGAAAAATCTTTTTTTTATAAAGAAATCTAATTAGAGGAACAATTATTTATTTAAAGATTAATTTATGTTTATTTTCTCTTCTGTTTCTCAGTATATTTTTTTTCTCTGTAGAGTTGTTGTCCTTCCTTGTTTTATCTTATTGTTTTCTTGTTATTTTTATAACATATTTAGTCAGAGTGTTGTGGTTTAACCCTGGTGGGCAGATAAGCACCATGCAGCTGCTTGCTCACTCCCCCCCCTCACTCCCAGCGGGATGTGGAAAGAGAAAAGGAAGAATAAAAGCAGGAAAACTTGAGGGTCAAGAGAAAATAAACAAACAAATAATCATTTAATAAAAATAAGTGGAAGAAGAGAGAAGCGAGTTCCTGAGCAAAAGCTGGCTAACCCCCCCTAAGACCTTCCCCCTTTTCGCTTTTATTGCTGAGCAAGATACTCTGTGGCATGGAATATCTCTTTGGTCAGTTTGGGTCATCTGCCTCGCAGCCTGTTGTGCGCTCCCTGATCTATTCATGGGAGGGGCAGAGTGAGAAACAGAGAAGGCCTCGATGCTGTGCAACCACTGTTCAGCAAAAGCTAGAACATTAGTGCGCTATTGGTACCATTTTGGTCAAAAATCTAAACCACAGCACCCTATGAGCTGCTATGATGAAAATTAACTCTATCCTAGCCAGGTCCAGTGCACAGAGACAAGAAAATCATTTTACCTATCCTTGTTGAGCATTAAAGGGATGTTCCAATGAAAATTTCCTTTGGAAAGGACTTGAGTATAACTATAATAAACTTTCTTTGATGTAAGAACATTAAGGTCAGTGAACTTGCACATGAAAAAAGTATAATTTTATTCTCCATTGCTTCCCTGCGCCTTTCTGTAGCTTTGTCTCTTTGGTGGCAGATTTCAGAACATCTGCACTAAGAGAGGCCACTATTAGCTGATTTATCTGCTCTGCCTGTCTCATTTTAATTTGCAGTAGACTTCATATCACAGTTCCTTCAACATGTGGTTATCTCTGCTTTTGGGTTTTGTTATTCTGTCATCAATGGGCAACAGCAATATTTAACTCTTTGAAAGGTCCTTAAAGTCTTCATTTACACTCCACTTTCATGAGCACTTTCAGCTGAGCCCACCACTTCCCCTTCATCCCTCCTTACGCCTGCGCAGGCATTCACCAGAAATGTGATTACTTTCAGCCTGAATTAGTTCCCTGGTAGGAGTCAAGGCAGTGCTGCTAGGAGAAGAGGGGAGGTAGGGTTTTCTCTTTCTTTTGGGGTGCCGGCTTATGCCAGCTGATAGTGTTTCTGGGCCTGCAGGGTGAAGGTGCAGTTTCACATCACGGCTCACGGTAGGCTGCTGCTGACGGAAGTGGCCTCTCCTGTCCCCAGGCAGCGCCTGGTACTTGTGTCCTGTCTACAGCTGTGCAGCTGCAGAATAAGCTGATTCAGCTGGTTGACCTGGCAGAAGACTAGTGGTACAGAAAAAAAACCCAAACTTTTTTTTTTTTTTTCTATTTTCTTTTTTGGCTTCAGCCAGCCTAACTTGGGCCACGCAATCATAGGGCCCAAAAGAGGGGGAGAGAGATGGACATGTGGGAGTGAGGCGGAGGGAGGGAGGGAGCCTGCTCTGGCAGCCACTCCCCACGTCTTAGCCATAAGATGAAGCTGTGCTGTCTGCCAGATGTCTCTGGAATGGGAGTGACTGGGACTTCTGACAGGGTAAGGAGCAAATGGGGTTTTCAGGATTTAACTTTGGGATCCTTTATTTGTTGGTTGTTGCTTTCTGCAAAGCAGTAAGAGTGAAACAGACTGAACTTAGGGTGTCAGCCCAGAACTGTTTGATTATTTTTTATTTTTCTTTTTCTGCTTTTCTCTTGAGAAGCAGAAGCTATTTAGAGTCAGAAGAAAATACCTAGTGAGGCATGTTGATCTTCAACAATTAAGTGTCCCATTAATTCAAATTCTGTTTCTTGAGTCCTAACCCAGGTTTTCCAACCAGCTGATGAATTCAAATAAATAATCTCTGTTTATTTCAGAAATAGTAGTTCCACTGGGTGCAGTATGGGTGATGTTTTCGGTTACTAGTCTAATGAGCTCACCTCAGGCTGCTGGGCCAGACATGGCCTTCCAAGATAATTCCTCTTACCTGTGACTGACCCATGCCCAGCAGCAGAGCTGGCAGCTGTAGGGGGTTTGGATGCAGACTCGCTCAATTGCCATGCGCTGTGCTTCCCACCCGCCCCGACACTGTTCTGGCAGGTCATGGGTGCCTGCTGGTCAGAGGACGAGCAACATGCCATGCTTTTCATTATTTCCCTCCAGCAGGAAGGAGTTTGAGCAGTCTGTGAGGCCAGCGGGGATGGTCAGGTGTGACAGGCACATTTCAGCTGGCCAGTGCTGGGAATCCAGGTGTCTTACTAGGAGATATAAACACAGTAACACCAGGAAAAACCTGATCTGTGCATGAGATTGAAGTGGGACTTGAAGAGGCTCAGAAAAATTGCCTGTGCCCTCCTTCTCCAAAGGCATGACTTTGTAACCAGGCTTCTGAATAGTGTAATCAGCTTCTGCTGTAGCTGGTTTTGGACGTTCAAGACCAGAATATGGATGTACTGAATACTGATGATCGTATCTAAAGATAGACCTTAGACATCCAGGTACAGGACACAAATTTGAAAATTGTCCCGTATCATAAAATTCAGCCTTCATCGGTATTTGGGCTATCCCCTAGAACTGGTATGTTTGTAAGTAACATACATGAGAACAGAAGTTATCCTATCAACTCTGGCAGCAAAGTAGGTTTCTTCTTATGCTTTTGATCTTTCTGTAATCAGGTGACATCCAGGAACTCTACGATACTAAGTTAGCTCCTGGGCACGCTGCAGCTTTTTCAGATGATTGTGATCTGCCTTCTACACATGAAATGGTTAGAAGTGTAGGGATGCAGGTAAGATGCCATTTTGGAATTCTGATAATGAATGTATTTACCCACAAATGTAAGAATTTTCTCCAAAGTGAAAGTTATTTTTTTTTTTATAGTTTTGTAATAGTTTTAGAGGTAATTAAGAACTACTTTTTGTAGTAACTCTTTAATGCTATGCAGAGTTGTTTCCTGTAATAATTTAAATCTCTGTTGTTCTTTGGATTCTACTAAATTATGCTTAGTATTTTGCTATCAGTAGATCATGAGCACTTATGGAACATCTAATGAAGACAGAATAAATGATATTTGTATTAGTCAAATTTGGAATTAAACTCAGGAAAACAAGTTTAAAGGCTAATTCTGAGCTGAGTTCCCCGGAACTGTCAGTGAGTCCCTCTACCATTAGAGCTGTACAAGCCTGATGCTACATCATTTAGAGTGAGCTACAGAAAGACACACACGTGCTGAAGGAAGAGCCTTATCAATCTCCCATGGAATAATACTGTGGGAAAAGTAATTCAGTAGCTGGAAGTATCCTGCCTTTCAGCCTTGTATCATATGGAAATCAAGAGGGGTAACCATCATTTAGAAACTCAGCTTTGGGAACGTTTATGTGAGCAGTAAACAGATGCATTTACACTTATCTTTGTGGAGATTTATAGGGGATAATCATACTTTTTTATTTCTTAGAACACGTACATGGGATTCCTGGACTACAGAAAGCAGGCGATTAGAGATCTTGGCATCAGCCCCAGCACCTGCTCCTTTAATCCTGGAGTAATTGTTGCTAACATGACTGAATGGAAACATCAACGGATTACGAAGCAGTTGGAAAAGTGGATGCAAAGAAATGTAGAGTATGTGTAGAAATCTAGCTTTGCACTTTACTTTTAATACTCAGTTTAGTGCCTAATTTTCTGTTTATAAGCTCTTTAAAGTTTGTAATGCCAAGTCTCTCTTTGAGATCTCATCAAGCGAAATAACTCATGTTCCAGTATTTCTGTCTGCTTAAATCTGACCCCAATCATGTGCCAGGAAATGGCCACCTGGAATTTTAGTCTTGTCTTTGATCACAAGCCACGCTTAATCCTGAGAGACACTGAGAACACATGTTTCTTGTTTTGAGTGACCAACCTCACTTGGGATCAAGCCACTTAATGATCTTCCCTTCCTGAGGCTGGCTTAAAGGAGGAGGAATGTTTCCTTGTTTTTGTGGGGTCTCTTCTATTGTAATGTCAGCCAAACTGTAACTGGACACTATTTCTTAAATGCCAACAGAAAACACTTCTTTTTCTATAGATGAATGAAATTTAATGTGAAAGATGATACCTTTTTGGCATTGACCATTAATAAGTTTTGACACAGTGAAACAGTCACTGTTCATTTCTTATGTTAGTTCACTGTTAACCTGTGTTTTAAAACTTGACATTTACTTCCTTTCACTGCAAAGGGTTAAATTTAAATTTAGTAAGGCTAAACTGAAACCGAATAGCTTGTGCTGTTGGACTAGGTCCATTCCTTGTTAGCTTCAGAAATGGAGAGAGGAGCAACACAAATGATAAGCCTGTGAGGGGATGAGAAGTCAAATGTCTTTTTCTTATTCTGCTTATGCAACGTACCCTGGCAAGCTATTGCTGTGCTTTTTAAGAGTTTGAAAAAGCTCTGTGAATATTACTTGCAAATTTCATCTACAAAGACGATTTTATACCTTAATAACACATTCATGTTCTGTTTAGCTGGATTTTGAGATGACAGTGAAATAAATGGCTTAGCAGTAGAAACCCAGTTCTGAGGGGAGGTTATGGTTTTTTGTTGTTGTTCTGTAGCCTCCAAGCGTCTCTGGGTACTCGCCAGATTTCCTCCTTGTCGGGCTGGCGGGTGGCACAGCGTCCCAGAGCTGGGGCAGCTTTGCCAACGGGCCGGCCAGGCCTTCCCCACGCAGCAGCCAAGACGTCTGGCTGCTACCTCCTAATTCCTCTCCTTACAGTGGTTTGGCTTTGCCTAGCCCTGGATTTATCACAAAATTCTTAGGAAATGGATATCCTTTGGATGTTAGTTTATACTAACCAGGCTTTGGTAAATCTGATTTGAAGTTAATTTCAGAAACCAGGCTAAACTATGTTCAATTCCTTTATGTTAACAGCTTTTTTTCTACTTTAAACTTCATCAGCCTTGTAGACTATAGGCAGTGTGTAGAAGTGATTGGCTTCGTGTTGGGTCTGACTCCTGTTTTGCTTGGTAGCAATGATTTACTCAACAGGAATCAGTTGCAAATATAAGCAATTAACAGCATTAGGAAGGAGTGTGCTGAAAACTGGTCTGTTCAAAATTATTTTGAATTTTGCCAGAATACTTTTTTAATCTTCTGACTTTTGTACTAAAGACTGTTTGATTGAGGGTTTGAACATTTTCTGCATTTTTTTTTTTTTTTTTTCTCCCTTTTGCAGGGAAAACCTCTACAGCAGCACGCTTGGGGGAGGTGTGGCAACCTCTCCAATGCTGATTGTATTTCATGGAAAGTATTCCGCTATTAATCCTATGTGGCACATAAGGCATCTTGGTAAGTTTAACTTCCTGCTGTTTGCAGCTGGAACTGAATAAAGCGAGAGGTTCGTAAGACTCCAATACAGGACCTCACATAACTTTACCTCAATACATTACTTTACACCTCAGATCCACAGTGTATAATCCTTGCTTCCCCCAGCACTCACGAGTCCGGCTTCTTCAGGGTGGGGCGGAATGTGGGGGTTACCTATGGGTGTCGTTATGCAAGTATCTTAACAGGTCAAGAAAACAAAATAGTTGCACTGCTGTAAAAAACCCCAGACCCTAATAGTCATTAAATTGGATAAAAGAGGAAAAAACAACACAAATACCAAAGACAGAGTTAGAGGTTTGAAGACCACCTAACTTTTACTGTCATGAACTATGGAAAGAATGTATGAAAGATCTGAATATAGTGAGACACTAAAAAAAAATAAATAAAAAATCAGACATTCTTGTAGTAGGGACAGTGGAAGATGATGGGATGCCTGGCAGTGTTTGTGTAGTCAGCACTGCGGAGGATGTAGTTACCTTTCACCTAGGAATAGTGAATTATCCTGGGAAAAAGAGAATGGCTTAGCTGTCATTGTAAAATGTATAGTAAAAGGATTTTTTTTTAAACCCCAACTATGCCAAAATCTTTAAAAGTGTTAAGAGAGAGGAAGCTTCCTGAGATTTTTTTTTCCTCATTCTGCATCAGAGAGGCATGCAGTTGAAAAAGCCTGTCTATCATACAACTAGTTGTCTACTGACAGGTGAAGGCTATTAGGACTTAAAAAAAAAAACCCAACTGAATTTACCTCACCTGGTAGTGTCTTCCATTATTAAAAACTGGATTTTTTTTTTTTTTTTTATGTACCCACGCAGGTTCTAGTCCTGATACCCGTTACTCAGAGCATTTTCTTCAAGAAGCTAAATTACTTCATTGGAATGGGAGATATAAACCTTGGGACTATCCCAGTGTTCACACTGATCTCTGGGAAAACTGGTTTATTCCTGACCCTTCAGGGAAGTTCAAATTAACTCGTCCCGATAGCTGATACTGAAACTACTTAAATGCATTCATAGGCTATGGTTTGCAGTACATAATAGTTTGAGATGCAGTCTGTTGTATAATTAACTGATTTTAGAAAATGTGAGTATTTGTTAAATACATGAAAAAATGACCATCAGTTTTGTGTGCGTATGGCTGGAGAGGGAGACTGGAGTGACAGCTACACAGTTCAGACTATCTTAACTTTCGTGTGAGGTGAGGGAACAAGCTTACTTGGCAACACTATAGTTTCTCTAAACATTTACCAGGGTAAACTTCAGTGCCAGTGACTGTGTTTTAACTTAAGGTCCTTATAAACAAGACTCCAGCGTCTGCTGGTAGTAAAATCTCCACCGGAACAACCTGCAGTATTACATACCAGGTGTCTTTAGTTGTCTAGCCCACATTAAGCAGCCTGAAATGAAAGCTTATGCAGCACTGTAATGAGTAGAGTTCTGTGGCACGGTGCCTCTGTTTTGCTGCGTTTCTGTGTATTACGCAGACGCCTGCGAGCAAGGCGCAAAAGCACATTCTAAAGCCACTGCAATACAATTCCTGATTTTATTGTGAAACATTGATAGGTTTAGGACAGGTTAAGAACTTTTGCATTACTGCAATGAAAAGAGCACCAGTTCTGAGGGAATACACATAGAATTGCAGTTATTTAGTGAAACGGTCATTGTATGCTTAACTGTATCTTATACCTAGACACCCTATAGTAGGTGACTCCCTTAAAGAAGAGGCCTTTCCCTTTCCCTTGTCCCATCAAGCAGGACAGCCTTACAGTAGTTATATCCTACTGTGCTACATACTCAGCAGTGCTAATGACATGCTTCTGGTTTTGTTGAAAAATAAAACAATTTTAACAAATCCCTGATGCAAGATACTTTGAGCACCTGCAGGAAAACGTCCATGTAAACAGCAATACATGATACAGTACACTTTAAATAACAGACAAGACAAATCCTATACCTTTTTGACAATATACTGAACAGCTTTACGCTGAAGCTAATAAACACAATCAGAATCATAATGCACACTTACTTGATTTAAGACGCTCAGAATTAAGCCACACAATTTGGGAAGAAAACTGTAAACATCATGCCTGCCCTCACAACAGGTTGACAGCGTGTGTTCTCAGCAAGAGCTGTTACAGCAGGATCAGAATCTACACCGATGAGTTACACTCAATGCACGGCAACTGTCACTGGCTGTGAGGAAAGGATAAGCCACACTGGTACAGGAGCTTCTGACCAGTGTGGATTGTGGAGATACAAACAGTATCTGTTTTTCAAGTACATGAAGCACCTACTGTCATAAGATCATCAAAACTTTTAATGTTTTGATCAGCTTATTGCTTTTACTTCATCTCCTCCTCACGTAATACAAGAGGGAAAGAAGATGACGGTTAGGCACAAGCATGGAATCTCATTTCTTTCTTGGTCGCTAGTGTTGGCCAAAAGTGTGTATCGTTTAAGCGAGTTCCTCAGAAGAAGGCTGTAGTTTCTACAGCTGACTCCTTACTCGTGGAACAGCTGCCCTTGTATTTAACTTAGTATTTCTTACTTGTAAGAGGAATGAGGAGAACACCCTCTCAGGTCTTACAGATTGAAGAGAACTGAGTTCTCTGAGTTAAAAACTGCTAAATCGCAAACCTCTTTCACCCAGTGCTAACTGTACCTGATGTAAACAACGTAGCTGCACCTGGTTTTTACAGGGAACATGGTCTTTCAATTCCCTGCGATGTAATCTGCTCGAAGGGGCTGTCTCCTGGTAAAGGTCAGGTGAAGAGACTCATCACACAGAAATGGCTGAGAGTTTAAATGCCACAGAATTCAAGAACCGCCCTTGTTTGGTTGGTTTTCCCCCCACAAAGAATTCCAGTTCTTTACATGGGAATTTGGAGGAGTGGTAGGGACACCTTACCCTAAGGCAGCTCAGCTAGAATATTTAGGCCCTGTCCTGTGCGACACAAATTTTCCTCCCCAGTGTTGTGGCTCGAGATGACATCTCCACTCCCTTAATCCTGAATATGGTCCGATTGCTAAATAGACAGAGCGCTCTCTTCCCACCCAGAAAATACTCAGTACTCACAGCTGCAGAACACAACTTCCTGCACTTTTTAAGAAAGTAAAAGGCAGACTTAAAAAGCACAATTTGCTTAACTGTGCATGATTAAAAACACCACTTCATGTAAGAGAAGGGTATGCTTCCCATTTTCCCCTCTGGATATAAAAGGATTACGAGATATCCAAATATTGAGGCATCGGTAAAAAGTACAGTGCTGCTCTTACCGCTACCTTATGATTTATGGAATAAAATTAACGCCCCAAAGAAATCTTCACAGATGAGAAAGCAATCTGTCAAAAACTGCAAGAAATGGTATACATTAAATATAAAACTCATATACAAAAAAGGGCTAACTTTTTTTTAAAAAGTTTGGACAGTTCCTTAAAATGATCTAGTTCATTGATTTGAGCCTACCACACACTTACTTTGAACTATAATAAAATAACTAAGGGAGATAAAATACTATTAAAATGCTTCAGTTGGAGAACCGAGGTACCAATCTTGACCACTGCATTAAAACTGCAGCACGTATGCACGGCCGAGAAGAAACAGCTCTTACGCACTGCTTCCCTCTTCCTCCCGCGTCACACCAGCGCCGAACTCTGGAATCTGGTCTGCAAAGGACTGCGTCATCCACTGTCCATTGGGCACCTCGCCGAAGGACGACCCCTCACAGTACTGCGGATTGCTCACTGCTGAAACCAACAAACAAAAATAGTAAAATACAGTTTAAAAAAATGCAGTTGATACCACTAACTAAAAAGTAAACAATTAAAATACAGTTGATGCTGCTAGTAAAGAACCCCTAAAACCACAAAGCAAACCCCAACCCCCCTCCCCCTCCCCCAA
>NW_009260762.1:510688-520461 GCF_000687185.1 Egretta garzetta
CTCCCCTTAAAAAAAGATATTTGCAGTTTCCATCTTTCTATTTTTCAACTACCTACTCAGGCTGCAGTTCACACATTTCGTTTGAGCATCTACTTTTGTAGATCCCAATCATTTCCTCAAATTATAATTTCTTTAAACCTGCAGGGTGACTGCATACATATAAAGAGTCTAAATCTTTAAAAGAATACTTCACTCTGTAGTGTTTCCTATTATTTTTTTTCTTCTCAAAAGGACATTCTCTTTGACAAAGTAGGGTAGACAGAATGTGAATTTCAATTCACAACACAAGTGAGGTTAGGACTGAAGATTCAAGCCTTGAAGGTGGTTACTCTGCCATTGTTTTTCTTTTTTTTTTTTTTTTTTTTTAAATTACAGTTGGTGGTGTTTTGGGAAGTAAAATTCCCAGCTCTCAATTACAGCTAGATTACTAGACTCCTCCTTCCAATACTGCTCCTTCATCTGGCCCTCCAGCAACGGAACCACCTCGATTGTGCTGTTATTTTATCTGTTCCACCATTCTCTGGCTCTGCTTTCCTTAGGAGTGAAAAAGCCCCAAAGTACCAACCCTCTCTTCTGCTCTGAAGAGCATGATGCAGTTATGGAAGTCATTGTAGCTGGAGAGGTTTACTGCATAAGTCACGTGTTGTGCCTGTTTGTCAAATCTTGGGAGTCAGTCAGAGTTTACGAAAACAGTTTGACATTGCAGACCATTGATTTTAAATAACATAAATGACTTTTCACAAAACTCTCACAAAAACTATACATTACCCCAATTATGTAAGAGTTTAACTGCTGCAATACTTCAAATACATTGTATGAATTGTGCAAGTTGCTGACAGGGTAGAAAGTTAAGTATTTGCTCAGAAGTAATGGTTTACAGACGGAACGCCGCAAGCTCTGTGCTTTACCAGTTCCATTTGAAGAGAAACTGCACTGTTCACTTTCATACGGTGCACGATCACAGTAAGCTCCTCCATACGCTGCTTCATAACCTGGATCGTATTTTTCTTCTTTGACAGCCATCTTTTTGGCATCCTCTGCCGAAAGAGAAGACCTCAAGTATTAATATTCAGAACAAAAATGATCGAAGAGCTTTTTTATCAGAGAACACTTGAAAAAACAGCCACACATTTTACAAGATCATTCCCACTCCCCTTAGATGATTAAGATTGAACTAAAAGGAAAATGGAATGTGTAATTCTATGCCACATGGTTTAGAGAAGATGGCACATCTCTTCCTTCCCCTTAAATCCTTTATTTCTTTTTTCTTGGGAAACTGCTAGTAGTTTGTAGGTTACACGACATTTTAATAAAGGACTAACAAAACAACCACCATACCTTGTGCAAGTTGCAAGTCAAACGTGTACTGCACCTCCTGCACCTCTGTGTTTGGTGCGATGCCTTTCAGTTGATCCCTTAAGTCTTTCAGCTTTATGTAATAATGAACTTTATCTTGCGCACGAGGAAACTGAGCACATCGTGCACTGGATGATGGCATAACATAGCAGAGCTTGAGACAAAGAGCGAGAAAAATAACATTACTGCTCCCTGAATGATGAAGTAATATTTAGTGCATCAGGAATAACGTAACAGGTAAGCTCACTGTTTTAACCCTTTGTACAAAACTTCAACTAATGCCATGGGTGGTTGTAGGAGAGGACAAAGGGAACCTTTCATTTTTCTTGGCCAGCTAGATGTCTTGCCCTAAAGAGAGGGGCTGATCATCAGCTGATGAAGCGAGGACAATTTTCAGGGGTTGTTTATGTGCTGCAGGAGCAGCAGTACCAGTATGTGTCACAAGAAGCACACTTCACAGGTGCATGCCAGAGAGCGGAGCACACTCCAGAGCTCCCAGACCAAGCAGAGCTCTGAGCCAGAGTCCCCCAAGGAGTATGTGATAGCATGCCAACACCCCAAACTACCGAGGGTGGCATCGCAGGTTAATTAGCCTGGCTTCTTGGCCAAGTGCGTCTGCATCACACTTGCCAGGGTTTGAAACAACTGGAGTTAGTGTGGCTGAAGCCAACTCCAGCGCCTCTATCTCTGCTTGACAGCCCTAATGAATGCCATGAAGTGAGGTCAGGAAAAAGGAACTGTATCCCATTACTTTTATTACTGTGCAGTATTTATGAGCAAATACTAGCAAAGAGGATTATTTATCTTTCTTACAAATATATCTACTGCGGAAGTCTTTAAGAGCTACTTAAGCAGCAAGCACTTTATCTCCAACAGTTCTTCAGGCTCTGATGGCAGCACTTCACCTTTAGAGAAGGACAGCTTAAACCGAGCTTAAACTTGCAGCCCTAGTAATTTGGGATAGAAATGAAAACAACCCAAACTTTTGAACTGACACGGTAATGACGCTTTGGAACAGCTGGTACCTGGCAGGTAGTGCAATTGCCTTTGCCTTAACCTGTTTATAAGAACACGTTAAACAAACCTATTTGTGATTATACATAGCTGGTCTCTTGCGATATCTTCCAACACTAGATGTCTATGACTAATGCACTCTTCATCACACTGTTTTATCTTAAGTGTCCAATTTAATTTCAAGCTGCAAATCCGCTTATGAAGACTGAGTCTCATGGAAGTGCGTGGGCACACCCAGATCCAGTCATGCTGTAGCTGTAGTGTGCAACAGCACGTTGACCGACTTGCTGTTCTTTCTCCCCTGCTGTGGCACTACTGGCACCACAGTCATGTTTGGTATCAAAACTCAGTAATACAAACATACGGGGAATTGGACACAGAGAATCAGATGAAAGTAGATGATGGTTATCATAAAAGCATGTATATTTTATTCCTATTTTAGACAGTCCTCAGAGAGTGCACTAACATACTAACTATAGTACACCATTTCCCAAATAAAGTCTGCAAGTCTGAAGAAACTGCATGAAAGATGCGTCTGAAAATTGCACTATCTCCCTTTCTCTACTGAAGTAAAAGCCTTCCACATCCCTTGTACTTTGGGCAAACTCTGACATTATCGTAAATATGTGCAAGTCCTGAGGCTTCATTAGTTTTGAAATAACCAAAATAGAGTGCCCTGGTTTTGTTTCTCAGTATCAATACTTACAGTTTCTGTATCTGGCACCTTGTGTGGCTGCAGTCCAAATTCCAAGTTCTTAACTTTTATTCCAAAAACTTCTTTACTAAAAATTTCATAAATACCTAAAATGAAAAGAAGACAGGATAAGCAGACAAAGAAAAGCTACTGACAGAGTGACCTTATTTAAAAAAAAATCAAGGTTCTCACATTTTCCATTGAAAGCTGCTATACGAGGTTTATACTTTTGTAACTTCTGCATCAGAATTCGCCCTCCTTCCCGAAACTCTTTGCTAAAAGAGAAAGTACTCAAAATTATAATCACAACTATTAACTCATTAATAAGCACGATATGCCCCCTTGTTGTCCTACCTGGAGAGGTCTTTGCTTCCAGGTGTTGTCCTTTCAACCATGTTTGTAAATCCAATCCCGTATTTATGTGGCAAGGTGTGGTCATCCATATGGTTCAGCTGTTCGTTACTTAGACCAGACATGAACAGACACTTCCCTGTGAAGTAGAAAAACATGCATTTGCCTTTTTCCAAGGAAAAGAAAACAAAACCAAAAAAACACCCTCAACTGCCAGAGTACTGGAATGCTAACGGAAGAATCTATCTTAACAGAGCATCAGTTAATTTGGGAAGACTACTGCCTGTCCAGAAAAGTTTAAAATAGCCAAAATTACTTTATCTACTGCAAGAGGATAGAAAACCCCTAGTGAACAACAGGAATTCCTCACCATGATCCTGTGTATGGAAACCAGACTTTTATTCTAAAGGTTCAGAACAAGCTTTAGATTTTGTGATTCACTTCAGCAGGGAGTGAATGTGATCAGTATGGCTTTTTGGGGGAAAGAATGCAGCAAATCCAACAGGCGTCAGTTTTCTTTTACAGCCTTGCCATCGCTTCTCCTCATGCTGGGCCTGACAGAACCTGTTGGCATCTCACATTCATATTTAGCATCTAAAAGTATAGTTTGGGTGATATGTGCTGCCAATCTCTGAAGCACAAATTAACCACAGCTAGTTTCTAATGATCCTGGAAGCTCGGAAACACCTGGATTTGTCAGAGCGTGCATATCTGGTCTGCTTCTTGGTAAGGGAGGCTGTTAGTCCAGCTAGCCTGCAGAACCCAAGCCCGACTTATGAGTCTGCTGGACACCGGAAGAATTTCAGCTGGAGTGTCACAGGGCTGCAAATTAACCCACGTGGAGCTCCCTAAAGAGTTCAGATCTGATCTTTCCTTATGAGAACATGCTGCAGAAAATGTTATTTAAATGGAAAAATACCTAGGAAAAAATACCTGTCTGGAGAATCATGCTTGCTAGATACATATGCCTGCTGGGAAAGGGTAATGGGTTTTGCTTTTTCATCAGTTAGAAAGCTTGTTTGGCAGAGGTGAATAAATGCAAACAGAAGAGGGCTTGCTGAAATACATTTTTGGGAAAATGTGGGTAGTTTTATATCAGAAATCGATGCCTTATTGACTTACCCTTGGGTACTAGAGATTTAATTTCTATTCTTTATGTTGCACACTAACAGGCCAAGAAATTATTTGGTAATACAATCTGGTAAACTGTGTTTACATGACAATTCAAAACCTGCATTAAAAGTCACTGATTATTCCTCCTTTATTCCTTTTTATATATGGTATTTGACAGAAGTAGTTATGGGATTTAAATCATACTTGAATGGTTAAAAGCAAAATCTCTCTCTGCATCCAAAAAAAAAAAAAAAAGCAAAACACAACCCCCAAACCAGTTAAATTAAAATGCCACGAGTTCTAACAAAGTCCTGCAAATTCTGTAAGAGGAAAGGAAAACAAAAACGTACAAAAATGGTTTCCAGGTCCAGGGTAATGATGTCCTTTGTAAGCTGCCATCAAGCCAGGGTTTATGCCAATCTACAAAGATACCAGTCCGTTTTAATGATGAGAACATGGCTCACTAGTCAGGAATTTAATCAAGTTACAGCAAGGACGCTTACTCAATTCTCTTTAAGTTACTGTCAATAAACTGAACTGTGTTAATGGTACCTTCCACCACTACTTAAAAAAATCGGCAATTTTATAGCAGTGTCTCATTTCGACATGCAATGTCAAAAGAGCAGCTCACTGTGTTTTACAGCCACTGGTGTAGCGCTTCCAGTAAATAAAATGTCAAGTAACGGTCTCGCAAGACTAGGTATTATACGTAAGCCTTAGACTTCTCTGAAGTTAGAACTACGTTACTATGATTTTTAACAGAAAATGCAAAGCAGCTCCACGCACAGGAAACAGTTTATATACTTTATCTTGCAAGATCTTGCCATATAAGCAATACAGGTAAGTAAGCAGAAGGAATGTAAATCATAACCAGTGAGCACAGACTATTCACTTCTCCACCTAACCTTGTAGCCGTGAGTTACTTACTATTACAATGTCCAAGTCAAAGGTCAAAATATCCGGTAGAGTCTTGGTCAGCAGTTCCGCTTCAGTCACGCCATTAAAACGGTCCACTTTTCTTTTGACTTTAAAAGTATCTGTGATCTTTTCTTGTTTGCCTTTTGACTTGGCTGATTTTTCTTTTTTAGCAGCAGGCTTTTTGGGTTGCTTTGGCTCAGTTGCTTTGGCTTTTCTTTTCCTTCCTCCTTTTTTAACTTCTGAAACACACAGCAAATATCCTTTTTCTATGTTTCTAATGCTGCAGTGTGGATATTCAAAAAGACTGAGCATACATTTATGGACGCAAAAAGAAATCAGACAGATAAATTTACCTTAAAAACTCATCAGATGAATCTTGGTTTTGCAGGCTCAACACAGAGCTAGCTTGGGTGTCTCTGTGCCGCAGAGACACACACTACTCATCACAGGCAACCGTGTTGACTTTGGCTACAAACCAAGAATAACCTCATGACTAGGGTACGCTGTTTACATGCTGTATGCAACCATCCTTTGGAAACGGTTTCATTTCTTTCGGAGGTTATGCCAGAACATCAAAGCTTAGGTTTCAAGGAATGCGATAGTAAGTTCTAGTCTACGATTCAGCTTCGGAATATGTCAGTTGGTTGTTACAGATTACATAACATATTGAAGAAACCGAGCAGCACGTCAAAAGCAAAAGCTCTCAAAGATCACCTACAGCGTGAGGTATGAGCTTGTCAGGAATACAAACACTTGGGCTGAACGCTGCAGAGGCTACTTACAATTTATTGTTTACAGAACGGATACTGTCCTGTGCATCGTATAGCAAGGTATGAGAGCATCAGGATCTCAGTTTGAATGAGTGACACCAAACATTAATTTTTATTTACAAAATGCAAACATAAAGTAGTCGCTGTTCCCTCATTTGAAACTTCCTCATCTTCTGGCCCCTAAAGCTTAGAGATTCAATCAGCACAGGTACCGGTCATTGCTCTCTGTTCTTGTTCATTGATAACCTCGAGTTGCAGAACACAACTTCAAAAGTAAGAAAACATATTTAGCAGCAATCAGCAAAGAGCCAAGGTAATCTATTACTTTAAAATTGAGAATTCAGCTGATTTTCAAAATTTCTAGATGAAATTCTCCCTCAGATAAGAAATAAATACGGTGGGTACGAGGGCACTGCCCTAAGTCTGCAAACTTTTTTTGGGCTGTTCTTGTTTGCACTCAGCTTTTTCAGAAGAAAGACAAAAGTCATGTGAATTCCCACCGCATCATTGCAGCAACTGCTTAGGAAAGCTGTAAGCAGCAGTACTCAAGCTACAGCCTAGTTACAACGAAGAAGAGACTAGAAAGGCACAGACCTTGTGAGGCACGCAAGCAGCTTTTCTTTCCTACCGCTGGAAGAACTAGGTGGTTTGTTTTTCATGTGACTGCAAAGTGCCACAGACAGTCCAACTGCTCTGAACTGGATGTATATTGGATGTATTTCAAACGAAGCAGGATAATGTTCCCCTAACTCTCATGCTGGTCAGGTACCTACTGCCAGCTGCTGTCATGAAAGATGAAGAACGCCAGGGCAGCCTTTCAGACGGTAACCCTAAAAATTTTACTTTTTTCATCGGAGCAAGTGGCTGGACTTAAAATCTTTGCCTTTCACATACACTTTGGTAAATTTCACACATATTTGGTAAGTCTTCAAGCCCTGCCTTCGAAGGCCTTCCTCAACTTTCAATTCTTGCAAAAATGTCAGGGAACAGCTTTGTAACAGATGATTACGGTTGTCTAACAGTACTTGAAAGTGCAGTCAAACAGCCTGCTCGTGGTGACATCATGTTATCCAATAATAAAGCTGCAAAAGCCGCCTAACTATAGGGCATGCAAGATGCATCCGAACTGGAGTGAGTAATACAGTGAACGAATACAGCATTTGCAACTGTCTTAAACTGCATGTTTTCTTCCTATGATTCCATCTGGCCAAGCACCACAACTAAAAAAGCAAAATTGAAGCTTATAAAAGGATGCACTTAAACAAGCAACATCATTGCATGAACTGGCTGACAAGCTTACCTTAGCACAGAGATCTCTGACCTGTATTAAAAGCAAGATGAAACTCAGGGTGTGAATATTTGCCATAGAGTAAGATTTTAAGCATGGTGGAGATCACTGCCTTTTTTATGTGGTAAAGAGCAAGCACAAGAGTAGCAGAACAAGGGATCTTTTCTTGGCATGGTTAGCGTAAAGCCTAAGTGTGCAAAATCCTAGTGGGGGAAAAGAAAGGCAATGTACACGTGCATAAAGTACAAAACTTGTGCCACTTAGGAGACACTTTCCAGCACTGTTTGTATTTGTTTAAATAAGCCTCATTAAAACCAAACAATACCTTGTGTATACAAGAAATTAACTGTCTGTGATTACTACAACACAGTAAAACACCATTTAAAAAAAAAAAATCAAATAAACAATATTATACTGTACTTCTCTTGCAGAAATTAAAGAAAAATTAACTCAAGACTGAAAAAGGAAAACTTCTCTAACATAATATTAAAACCCACGAAATCAGCTAAAAAGGATACATTTATCTATGGAAATAAAAATCTGCTTTTCCTGCAACAAGATAATTTTGTGAGACTGAACAATGTGAACAGTATCGCCTGGGTTTACTTCTTGTCTTTTTAATTGTCCGGTAAAAAAAAAATTACTTAAAGAATACAATTAATCAATAGTTCCTCAGAGAGCATCAAGAAATCCAATAGGTCCAAAGAAGCAGTTTAAGACCAATAATTTTTCCCCGCGATCGATTACTAACGTTTCACTTAGCACAGCCCAAACTACCTTTTGGAGGCTCCTGAGCAATGTTTGGCTCTGGAATGCCCTCTAGAGTCAGCTGCTCAGTCATGATTTCCACATTAGGCGCTGCAGTCATCATTTGATGGAACGGAAATGTGTAAAAAGCTTGAGCTTGCTGAAGGTACGCGTAGTATCTTAGAAAGGGAGAAAAAAAGAGAGATGTAATTTATAAATAAGTTTAGCGATGTACCAAACAGACGTAAACATCAATCGTCATCAAGGCTGGCGTGCGCTGCGCTTACATTTGCCAACGACTCTATTAACAAGGCAGGAAATTTTCCAAATCCACTAAACAGTCTGACTGCTTAGCTGGCATCAGGGGATGTTAAACCCAACGTTAACAGTACGGTTCTCTCGTGATTGCTATGATGTGGAAGAATCACAACATTTGTAAGTGAAGCGTAGAGTTTTTCCCTTTTTTTCTGAAAAAGACGTTCTGTAGCACAAATTACCAAGGCAAACTGTCTATCAAACATACTGACAGTTTACAACATAAGCGAGTTAAAACTCTTTGGGCTTCAAGTTTCCCAAGTTCTAGATTTTCTTAATCTTACATCAGTTACTTTGTCTGATATGATACAGAATGGGTGAATCATTCTGGGCTACAAAACATGATGAATATATGCAGTATTAGATTGCTATGTTGATTATTAAAGTCGCTATGCAGATTATTAAAGCTTTAACAAATGGTGTGGCAGATCTTGTCCAGTTATCGCACGCTGGATCCCAACACAAATATTGCAGTTATTCTACACGGAAGCGTTCACACACACGGCGGTTCAGTCTCCTTCCACGCACAAAGACATTTTTCCATATCCAGCTCTTTTGCTCCACACGTGTATTAGTCACATACAGCCCTCACACCCCAGCACAAACTTCTGCTTCATACTGTCATTCTCTTCTACCTACACAGCCGCCTTCTTGTGCGTAGATTCTTCTGCTGTGCAAATACATAGAAAAGGTTTCGTGAACAGTAAGATTTCAGGAAATAATTTTATCACCTCAGAGCTACTAATAAAAACACTAAATAATTTTTAGGTATGTAGAAATTTCTCAGAAGAAGGGATCGTTCTCTATTACAATGAGGGTGGTAAAACACTGGAACAGGTTGCCCAGAGAGGTAGTGGAGGCCCCATCCCTGGGAACATTCAAGGCCAGGTTGGACGGGGCTCTGAGCAATCTGATCTGGTTAGCAGTGTCCCTGCTCACTGCAGGGGTGTTGGACTAGATGAGCTCTAGGGGTCCCTTCCAACCCTAAACATTCTATGATTCTACATATTGCATATTTAAGAATATTTAAGAATCCCACTGTAAATCAGATTTATGCCAGAACAGCCTACAGTCTTGCGATCAGGCCGCTGATTGTGAACCACATACCTGCCCTGAATCAAGGAGAATAAACCTGAACACGTCTGTCAGATTCCTGGGGAAGTTGCCTAACAAAGTCCCGGAGGATTTTCAGAGTACAGTAAATACC
>NW_009260762.1:520476-520984 GCF_000687185.1 Egretta garzetta
CCCCCCCCGCTGGAAGAGTTCCGTTTTGTATAAAATACTTGTGCAGTGACTGAACAGAACAAAACTGATCCTCAGATTTGTATTAGGAAACACAACTGAGACATGCAGAACCCAGTCCCTAATGTACTAAATGCTTCATTACACAGAGCAGAAGAGAGTAAGCAAGACGTGAGAGCATCTAACCCAAGAACGGCCTCTAAAAGAAGTCATTTTATGCATATATAAAGTCTCCTTCTTGTCAAGGGAATAAAATTCCCTTTAAAGAGAGGACAATTTGCACCATACCATGGACAAGCCCTCTAACCACATGGTCATGAGATGAAAGGAGCTTCTACCCCCACCTCTAACCCTCGTATGCATTTTTTTTTGGATCATTTTTTCTCGCACGGGTTCAGAAACACAGTATTTTGTCATTACGGAACATCTAAATAAGTATTTTCAGTTCCCTGAGGAAGAGGCGGTGATTTAAGACCCTCTCCAGCCCGGCCCGGCCCAGGCAGCGCTCCCC
>NW_009260762.1:522439-537889 GCF_000687185.1 Egretta garzetta
TGTGCCATTTCAATGGACTGTCCCCCGTCCCCGTCCACCCCGGTAACGAAAATGAAGGTGACCAAAAGTCTACTTTAGAAACAGTGACGGGCTGAGTCAAGACTATCAAAATTACGGTCACAGAGAACTAAGCTGCCAATGGGACCACCCACCAGGGACAGTAATGCCTGATTTGGTCTCTTGGAGGCCGCCTGAGTTGTAAGCCTGATCTCATGCCCCTGCTCATGTACGCTGATTGTTTTTTTTAAAAACACTGTGCTAGTTTCAAATTGGAAAGAAGTTAAAAAAATCACCGTGCGTGAGCTGTCGTGTCAAAATTCAAGCAGCAAGGCTTAAATCAGTGATAGATGCATAAGAATTTATGTATTTTAATAGCCTCTAATGTAGCCTTCACTACAGGCAAATAGGTGTATTTATTCATTATCTATACCTCCCTAAACTGGGACAAATTCTTGAAATGTCATGTCACCTGGTATCTCTTCCTTTTCTAAAAATTTCATCTCCGGTTTCAGTGCTTAATTTCTACAACAGGTAGAAGCATGAAAGTTTTTCTTCTGTCATCAAGAGAAAGCGTATGTGTGGGAACTTGAGCTGTACAGGCATTGCAACCGAACTTGCTGCCTTAAGTGGCAAAAAGAAGCTTTGTTCCTTTAAAACTAACTGTCTGTTCTTTTTTTTCTTTCAAATTGTATTTGGCAACTTTGAAATAGAAGTCAAATTACAAAAAGGTAGTAGGTTAATTTTTAAGATGTTTTGCATGCAAGAATTACGTTCCGCTTGGAAAAGGGCGCGGTACAATCACAATTGAGCTGTAATGCTGCCTCTTACAGGGTGCGCTCATTTACTGGTTTGGGAGTTTCGTTTTTCTTCTGCCACAATGCTGACATCTTTCTCCATTTTTAACAGAGCATACCTGAAGTACCTCCTAAGCCTGGAGAATTGAAAACAGAACTGTTGGGTCTAAAAGAAAGATCAAGCAAAGTTCAAACTGGACAGCAGTAGACCAGAATTTGCGTACGTTGTGAAAACTAGAATGGATAAAGTATTTATTCCACTGTCTCAACTGCAGAAACCCACATGGGAAATACTGTATTCCCTTCATACTTTTGTTTGTTTGTTTGAAGCAGAGTTACAGGCAGCATTAAAAATAAAAGTATGATGAATACTGTTGTTGAAAGTCCAGTCGGTTGTGCGCCAAAATGCTTATGAGTTCTTAATCTTGACTGCAGTGCAAGTGTCCTTCAGAACAAAAGATGTCAACTCACATCGTCAAGTCAGATGGAATTGGAAATTTTTAAGCTGGTTAACAAGGACGGGAAGTTTAGCGTATTGAAAAGTCAAGCTTTCATGACTGCTCATTAGCAGCCTTAATTAGCTTACCTGTTCATCTGTAGTAGAACCCCACTTACCCCCTGGCATTTCTCCCCTTTATCAACTTCTCAGTGTTACTGGCCGTAACCCAGAAGGTGATGCAGCAAGTGATGGCGCGTACGAATAAGAAGGACTCCTTATTGCAGCACTTCTTGCGCTGGACTCCTCCTAATGCTGGCTAACGGCTGGGGGGATTACATTGGCTGGCTGGCTGTGTTACTGACAGGAAATCTACTTTGGTCCACTGTCAGGCCGGGGAGGATCTTACAACTTGGTTATATTACTTAAAATGGGGCAAATACACACAGATTACACTGAAGCTACGTATGTTTGTACTCCATTTGGGCATCTTCTGTTCACGGCTGATTCCAATAGCTGTAAATACACAAAACTCTGAAGTAACAAGTGCAGGTTTATGTTTCAGTCCTGAAAAATAGGATCGCCACAAACCTCTCGCACCAGGAACTCGAGAAGATACACAAAGTCAACATCCTACAGCAACCCGTTTTTGAGTGGTACGCCACAGTTTGTGAAGGCTGGGGATTGCTTTCCTTTGAGAAAGGCACCAAGACAAGGCACAGGCTTCAACTCTCACTCAGGCTTAAGTCTGGGAAGAAAACCACAATCTGATGGATTGCCCATTAAGGAAACAAAAGCTCCCTAATTCCTACTGGCAAAGTGCTTGGAGCTCTTGTAGTAGCAGAGGGATCCAGAAATGATCACCGAAAGTGCTACTGTTACATCTGTTCCAGCTGTGAAGCTGTTACTCATGTTTGCCTAAGTTGGAGTGGTTTTCCTCAGAAGAAAGGTTTATAGTTCCTCTGCATGCATACGTGCCCCTGCTCTCATACAGTTTTGCAGCTGTTGGCTGATGGGGAGAAGCAGCCGAGGCAGGATGGGATCCTCTCCGGCTCTTAGGCGCCCATGTGGATGTCCAGGCTGCAGCCTGTGCTTGGCATTGCTGGATGGCAGGCAGTCTATCTATCTCAGACGCCTTTATCAGTGACAGCAGTTGTTGATAGGCAGGCCTCGAGTAAATCTCAGATGTTAAGCCCAAATGAAATCAATCAGTAAGAACATCTTACTAGGTCCAGTTCTGGTGAAACTTTCTGCTTTGCTTGTACCTAAACAAAGCTGAGATTGACAACCTTCCACCTCAGTGTAAGATAAAGGTTATTAAAGAGACAAGATGGGGCAGTTCAGCAGAATTTTGTTCCTGTTCTAACTAGGGCAGGAGCAGCAGTTTTCCAGGTACCCCTTTAAAGAGCCAGGATTCACCAACCCTTACCCTGTTAACTCACTTTGTCAGAGTGTACTGGGTTTGTGCAGCAAGGTCTTGGTAGTGGGGAGGGCTACAGGGGTGGCTTCTGTGAGAAGCTGCCAGAAGTTTTCCCTGTGTCTGCCGCTGGCCAAGGCAGACACAGGGAAATCAGCGATGGTGGAAGCGCCTCTGTGATAACATATTTAAGAAGGAAAACAAACCGGCTGCGTCTCAGTAGCCAGAGAGAGAAGAGAAGTGAGAGGATGTGAGAGAAAACAGCCCTGCAGACACCCAGGTCGGTGAAGAAGGAGGGGGAGGAGGTGCTCCAGGCGCCGGAGCAGAGATTCCCCTGCAAGCCCGTGGTGAAGACCATGGTGAGGCAGGCCGTCCCCCTGTAGCCCATAGAGGTCCACGGTGGAGCAGATATCAACCTGTAGCCCGTGGGGGACCCCACGCTGGAGCAGTCTGCTCCTGAGGGATTGCACCCCTTGGAAATTATGGACCCATGCTGGAGCAGTTAGTGAAAAACTGTAGATTGTGGGAAGGACTCACGTTGGAGAAGTTCATGGAGGACTGTCTCCCGTGAGAGGGACCCCATGCATGAGCAGGGGAAGGAGTCCTCTCCTGAGGAAGAAGCAACAGCAGAGACATGTGATGAACTGACCCCAGACCCCATTCCCATCCCCCTCGCACCACTGCAAAACTGGGAGTGAAGTTGAGCTCAGCAAGAAGGGAGGGGTGGGGGAGAAGGTGTTTTAAGATTCAGCAGTTTTTATCCTCTTCACTGATTTTGATTGATAATACATTAATTTTATCAAGTTGAGTCTGTTTTGCCCATGATGGTAACTGACAGATGATCTCTCCCTGTCCTTATCTTGACCCACAAGCCCTTTGATCTGCTTTTCTCCCCTCTGTCTGGTTAAAGAGGGGAGTGATAGAGCAGCTTTGGTGGGCCCCTGGCATGCAGCCAGGGTCAAACCACCACACGAGTTACCACCTCTGTTGTTACATTGTTGACTTCAGCCATGGAAGATTAATTTCTCCTTATTTTCTAAAGGCTCTTCAGATCTAAACGCCGCAGAGGGAAGTTACTATTAATTTGGATTAGGTTTCCAAATGTGTACTGCTGCCAATGGAAACTGAGCAACAAGCAGTGTGTTTTACCTCAGCCTTTTCCAGCAGAGGGAACCGTTCTCATTAGCTCCCAACTAAGGAACAGCAAAGCTGAAAACACCAAGTTTCACAGCAGAGGTGACACCCCCAGAATCAGCATGACTGCAGCACTGAGAAATAGCCTCAGGATGACTGGGAGACACTTCTTCCAGCATTGATGTTATTTTACTTCACAGAGGTGACTTTAAAAAAAGAAAAAAGCAAGCCTACAATTGCATTTTGTGCTTATTAACAGCAAACACTTGTCACTCCAGGGTAGAGAAAGCAGCTGGAGGACAGCTATGTTGCACGTGATATCCTCAGCTGAGGAAGATGAAGCAGCACAAAGCATGGCTCTCAAGTGTGCTTTTTATTTTCTGAAATGGAATCAGGTATGTCATCCTAAAACCAACTAAGGCATCAAGCACTCCAGCTGTGTAACAGACCAAAGGTTGCTCAAGTCCACAAGTAATTAACAGATTAAGAACACTGTAGCAAGCAACCCTATGCTTCCAATACTCCTCTTCAGTATGTAAGCTGCAGAAGCACTCTTAGCCGTATGTTAGGCCTGAGCCACATTTGCTACTCAGGCTGGTCAGACAGCAATGCAGAAGTGCATCACTGGAAGTGGTATTTTAGGAAGTGTTAAAGCCTCAGCAGCAGCCGATTGCTACAGAGCACAAAAGACAAAAGTTGCACTGCCTTAGTTAAAGAGGGCCATGGCCCAAGAAGAAATGGTGCAGCTGCCCTAGTCAGTAACTTCCTACCATTAAAGCTGATACTGCTGCTAGCTCGTGAACTACGCTCAAGGCTTAGACCACTCAGCCTGTTCTAGTAACAAAAGGCTCTTCTAGTGCATCTAAGGTACTACTACAGTGAGCAAAAACCTAAACCAACCCCAAACTCCCTCAAAAAAACTAAGCTCCCATTCCTCAGCATCTCAAACAGCACACTAATAAAGCCAGCATCTCTGTATAAACCCTAACTCAATAACCACACTGATACATGGTGCTTGTATTTATTGCATGGAAACAGTACTTAGGCAATATAGAAGCCTAGTAAAAATAAACTGAAAGCAAGTTCTTCAGTTGTGTTTAGTGCCCTCACCTAATTAGAAAGTTTATTTTGCTTTAGATTGCAAACCTCAAAACTTCACAAAGGTTCTGTTAGGAAAACAGAAGAGTGGTTCTTCAGTAGTCACTGCACAGAAGTACTTCTATGTATTTCTTCCACAGAGGAAGGCAAAAAAAGACCTCTTCAGTGTAAACACTTCCTACCAACCCTGTGAAGGTGTTTCTAAGTAGAGGCACTAGTGAGAAAATGCAGTGCTTCATCCAAACACCACATCAAGACAACATAATGATTAGAAGAGCAAGTGGTACCTCCCGCTCAACCTCTCTAACATTACAATTTGGTGTCAACAGATGTAGCTTGAGTTAAATCAAATACTTATGGTGCTTTGCCGTACTAAAGAGACATAGAGGAAGAGTGAAAAAGTTTAGGAACAATAGCATTAAAGAATAACTGTGACACACAAGAGCTTCCACCTTTAAAAAAAACTGTAGAAAGCGAATTGCCAAATACCATGGAGGACAGTACAAGCTCACAGGCAGTAAGCCACTTCTGGTTGTTGGTGTTCACAGCTTCAGTGAAAGGGCATTTTTTTCCTCATCTCAGCTGTAAAGCTACCACCACCTACCTCTGTACAGTGGGGTCAAGTCACATACAGCCCAGTGCAAGCTGACAGGACTTCAGTTCCAGTACTATTTTTAAATAACCCATCTCATCTTTCTTAAGACAGCAGTAGACACAGCTTCTTGAATACTTAGGTCAACTAGCAAGTTCAGTACAGCCCTCCAATAGCAGGTATATTTTGGCTAAACAGCACAACAGGTTTGTTAACACAAAACCCAACCACAGGCATACATTACACAGTTAAGTGTGGCTGTGCCAGTGTCAAAATGCACAAGGACTGCACAGTGCCTGTTGTACAAGGGCCTTGAGCACTCCAGACAAGCCCTGTGTTTGTGCTAGCCCTGAAGATGAGCTTACTATGTAAAATTTGGAGTTAGTGGTGTTTGGGAACATTTTATTTTGTACATGACAAGATTTTACACCAAGTCAGTTAAATAATACAAATTTACATTCATGAGGAATGTTTTTAGAAAAGTGAACTTAAAAAAAATCCTCCTTCACCCTTAAACCCCATACCATCCTTTAACATTTTACAGTGAAAAAAAACAGAACAATCTAATTCACATTCCCTCTTAACCCCCCAATGCAGGATGGTAGTTGAGTGCAGCTTACAGTTCATCTTTCACATCTGTGGATTCCTGGGGAGACAAAGAGAGAATCAGAATCTTGCTTTTTGAAAGAGGAAAAGGTCACAACAGCTGTCCCAGAAAAAGTGAACCCAAGCACCGTTGGTGCTTTCCGAAGCACTGACAGAAGCAATACAACTTTTTAAGGAGGTATGAAAGTCAAACTCCTGTTCAAATGATGGCATGTTAAGCCTTTGCTCTTAAGAGGTAAAAAGAAATGTTTTCAGTCTGTTCAAATGTTAGCAGTAGATCTAGTGTACCGTTTCATCTTTAATACTTTCTAAGCTATCTTTCAGGCACAGTATTAGTGCTGTTAATAGCCCTGTTCTATGTGACTGCAGAGCTAAGAACCACAGTGCTTTCCAGTCAATAGTCAGAAACCTTCATCTGCAAGTGTGCAAATCCAACAAATAGAACATAACTTTACTCCTTTATAATACATTGCTGTAATTGTAGGTTATACTGCTGTGTAAACACAATAGTAATGTCATAGAAACTAAGTAGCTATAGTACAATAAGCATTGTTCCTCAGATCTATTCTTAGGAAATACAACATTTAACAGTAGGCAAGTACATATCTAAAACCTAGTGTATTTGTGCTAGCCACAAGAAGTCATCTTACAGGACTTCCAAAAGCAACCTGAGATAGCAGGTCCAGCTGGGACCTCATGGTAACTTTACTGTTATCAAGAAACTGTGGTATTGGGAGAGTTCAACATAATCCATCAAGACATTAAAACTGCAGATATTAGGTAGATGCAGCCTGGCTTCACAGAACAGTTGAACTGTTGCAGAGGTAGTGTTTTTAGAAGTATGTACTGTAAGCATTTGAAATCATACTCTTGCCCATTTGTTGATGTAACAGCCCACAAGTTGTGGAAATCCAACAGATAACATCAAGACAACCGTAGAAGATAGGCTGCGATTTTCTGGCCATAGGGCACTCTGTTACAATCTCTTAATTTAGCTCCAACTTTCAACATGTTTAAAGTGTTTTCTTCTTACAATACAGTTTGATAAGGAATGAAGTGTCATTTGTGCTGCGGTTTTTTTCCCCTTCAAGAAGAGTTTGGAAACACATTAAAAACTAGTGTCACAGAAGGCAAAGTGAACAAGTCTGTTGCCAGAAGCACCAAACAAAACCATACATAAATGCTGGTAAGAAAAGAGTCAAACAAGACCTTACCTTCTGTGTTTCACTGTCTTCAGCATCAGCATCCACCTCCTCTTCATCTTGCTCTGCCTCCTCAGCCGCATCTTCAGGCTCTTCAGGTTCCTCCTCCACCTGTAGGAAAGGTCACAAGCAATTTACTTTATTTGCTTAGGACATTTACTACTTGTGGACTACCTAAATACAGGCTAGGGAAGTACTCACTACCAGCTGCTAACAATTGTCCCAAGCTACCTGAAGGAGAAAGCAAGTTCTGTTTAGCACTGACACACTATCATGCCTCCTCTGGGCAAGTAAGTTCTTGTACAGCATTATGAAAATCTGTATTACTTATACCCACTTAAGAATTTCTCCATTAATGAGATGGACTAACTGATCTCTAGGGGTCCCTTCCAACCCAAAAAATTCTATTATACTATGGGCACATGTACCTTTGGCCCCTTCTTTACTCCCATAGAACCACCAGTTAGTTAAGAACAGGACAATACTTGAGAAGTGTAGTGAAAGCAGAATCCCAAGCAACTGGGAAGAAGAATAGAAAAGAGGACATGAGCATGACATACAGACTCATCGCTTCCCACCCAGGTACCTGAACTGGGCTCCTGGTGGCCTGGTGTAGGAAGCTAGATACATTTCATTTTATGCAAGTCTACCAATCAAGTATCTGCTTTTTTAAGATGTAGCAGCAGTAAGTCAATTATCAGCCCAAAGTTGAAGGCAAACTAACCTTTGCATCCAGGTCAATGTTTAAACTTAAACGAAGCATCCTTTCTATTCTGTCTCCATATTCCTTAGTGTCGGGTAACATATATCCTGATCTCAAAGTCGCAGTTTCGAACAATACCACTGCAAGATCTGAAACTGTTTTGTCATCTTCGTTTTCCTAATGTGGAAAAGCATTAAAAAAAACCAAACAGAACCATTAACTAGGTTGCATGCAGCCAAGCAGTCAGTATTTCACTAATGTTACTTGTTTACCTTGACTCGCCGCAGCATGTCCTTGATCAGTGGATGCCTGGGGTTAATTTCAAATGTCTTCTTTTGGCTAGCATAGTAACTGGAAAGAATAGGAGTTAAATCACTAAGTTTTGAAGTACAGGACCCAGCTACATCTTTAAACCCATGAATACCGATTACAGCCACAGTAACAAGCATATTCCTCCCCCAGCCCCACTTTACTACTAGCTTAACTCTAAAAAGCATTCAAGTTACTAAGGCAGTTCACCTTCTTTTGTCACCAAATGACAGATAGCAAATGCCACTCATGAGTCTTGATCACCAGGCAGTTTTACATACTGGGCTTTGAAATAACAGTGTAAGACCATGATAGAGACTGCAACTTGATTATAAGTAACTTTAAAAACTTCAGATGAGGGATCATCTGAACCAGACTGAAGCTTGGTGTGCCCACACCAAGAAAGGGAGATCAACTACTTCTCATGTATGTCTGCTGCTATATAACTTAAGGCTCACTTTGTCGATATATCCTTCCCAGTTTGGTAAGCTTGAGCCTTCATGATTCTTTCCATGTTACCAGACCATCCATACTGACTAGCCACAAGAGCACATGGAGACTGGGTTAAACGTTGAGATAACACAGCTTTTTCAATCTGTAGGAAAAAAAGAGCCTTAATGTTAGTTCACAGAGCTAACAGCTTATACAGGGAATAAAGTAATTAAGTCTGAAATTTCCTGTCACTTCAATGTTTTGTGAAAGCTCCAGGATGACTTTCTAACTTATCTTCCTGACAAAGGTATTGAACAACATGTTTGTTTATGCGTAGAGAGACAGAAAAGGTACTGTCAAGTCTATGCTCAAAGATCTGCAAGGTGTGTTGTAGCATGTACAACAGTGTTTACAAATAAGCATTACATATAGCATAACATTTTACCTTGTCTTTGAGAGCTTTGTCTTTCATCCAGTTTAAGAGTGGTTCAAATTCTTTTTCCAAGGCTTCCCGACTCTCCTTAGACTTTTCACTTTCTTCAAACTTAACTCCTTCTTTTGCTACATTCTGAAACCTCTTGCCATCAAACTCTGGCAGAGCCTGAATACAGTATTCATCTACGGGTTCAGTCAGATAGATCACTTCATAGCCCTTTTTCAGAAGACGTTCAACAAAAGGTGAGGACTCAGCCTAAGATGACAAAATAGATCAGATGTCAGTTTAACTGCATTGGTACCAGCAGCAACTGAAACCTGTACAACTATTTGACAAGTGTTGGTAACAAGGAAAACTCAACTGCAGTAGTAACTAAACATGATGTCTCCATGTTTACAAATACACAATTCACAATTGGTACTACTACAACTAGGAGCTGGAATATTTTTCCCCTTCCCTCTTTCTTCCATGCTTGCATACCTCCTTTCTGCTTGCACCTGCCATGAAATAAATTTTGTCTTGCTTCTCTTTCATTCTTTCCACATACTGGTCAAGGCTTGTAAGGTTACTTTCATGATGAGAAGACTGGAAGCGAAGAAGTTTAGCCAGTCGTGTACGATTGGAGTGATCCTCAATAACTCCAAGCTTTACATTAGTACCAAACTCTTTCCAGAACGTATCATTGTATTTTTCTTCTGCAATCTTCTTGATCATATCAAGAGTTTTGCGAACAAGTTTCTTTCTGATCACCTAAAAAAAGCAGCAATACCAAGTTATAACAATAAGCATTTGGAAGAACCCTCAGTTCAACACCACTGCAAAGGATGGATTCAGTGTCCCCGGACTGAAGTGAACAGCAATGCATGGGTTTCCTAAACTCCTAGTTTCATACTCCTTATACAAAATAAAATTAATCAAGCTCTTGTTCTTCTAGATCTTGCTACTGTCATGTGTTTACAATGAAGGAATTTAAGATCAGTTTGCTTACCTTTAACAATTTATGCTGCTGAAGTGTTTCACGAGATACATTCAAAGGAAGATCATCAGAATCCACCTAATAGAGGAAAAGATGTCGTAAGTTTAGCTAACAGTATTTGAAGATTAAAAAAATCAAATGCAAGTTAAGGCTTGTAATACTTACAACACCCTTAACAAAGTTAAGATATTTGGGCATCATGTCATGGAAGTCATCAGTGATGAACACTCTTCGAACATACAGCTGAATTAAAAGAGGAAACAGCAATCAGGTTATGTTTGGGGTTTTTTTAAAAGACATGAAACCATACCCACGCACATGCTTGTCCTACCTACCTTAATGAAATCACTTTTTTTGGATCCATATTCATCAAACAGGCCACGTGGAGCAGAATTTGGAACAAATAAGATAGATTTGAAAGTTACTTCCCCTTCAGCAGTGAAGTGGATATAAGCCATTGGGTCATCGTGTTCCTGTGAAGAGAGAATTATTTTAATTGACATGGGGAATATATCGGTGAGTTAACATATCTCCAGTAATAACATGAGTTTGCTAAGTAAGTGCAGGGTTTTTACAATTAAACTATCTAACCATGCTTTGTTAGAATCTATTATGGAATCAAAAGTTCCAGATTCAGCCAAGTTACTCACAAAGAAGTAACCTTCCTTGAGATCTATTGGTTTTGTTGCCTTTTTTACAAGCCTACCACCAAAAACTTAGCAATAGCACAGTAGCCAATACAGTATCATCACAGCAGTTACAAGACTCCCAAGAAACACATTATACACTATTTACACACAGTGTTTTTCCTAGAAAGCCGTATCTTCCTCTTTCTTCTACTATGTAGACCACCACCACTCAGACTGAATAAAAATTACTCTGTCAACTTTTAAACACATCAGGAAGCTCCATATGAGCTGGAACATGTTAATTCTCAAGCCTAGGCCACTCAACACTTGGGTGGCAGTACCTCCTCTCTGGAAAAAAGATTAACCCCTGAGATCCTATACCTCCTAGGCTCTTGGTGTATCAGTCTTACCTACTGACAGCAATTAATTAATTCTTCAGAAATAACCCATCCCATAAACACTTTTTCTTTACACCACAAGAGATACTGTAACAAGCCTCTTGCTTTGGAACAATCTTGAGGCTTGGGGCATACCTTGGAAAAGGTTTTGTAAAACGCCTTGTATTCATCTTCTTCAACTTCTTTAGATGGTCTCTGCCAGATCGGTTTTATGTCATTCATGAGCTCCCAATCCCAGACAGTCTTTTCAACCTACACATGTAAAAACCATTGTGTAATAAAGACTCATTCTTTACTTCAGGTTAAGTCCACTCCACTGAGGGCAAATCATAAAAGAACATGTCAAAAATACATGCTCTTTCTAATTTACAGAATTATGCAATGGCCTGGATATTCTCATTGAAATATACAAACCAGTGTAACACATGGGAACAACACTTAAGCCTACATTACAGTGTGTCCTATATTTAACACATTCACCAAATGTCAGTATTTCTATTCTATTGCCATTCTGAAAAAAAAGTCTTCCAGCACAGAGACTATACTCCATTTAAACTACTCAATGTCATATTACTGAAGTCCACTACGATTTCAAGCAGTTCCTCAAGTATTTGTTCATTTTGGGACCACTGCCTCACAAGGCTATTGTCAGTCATTTGCCCAATTTCAACCAAGTCTGTTTTGTTTACAATTTTCTTTCCTGACAAGATGTCTAATTGCACTTAAACAGTCTTGCTGTTTGAAAGCACACACACACTATTGAAGTGCACCTCTGGAAGACTACCTACAAAAAATGCTGAACCATCTGACATGAGTTACAAAACTCCAAGTCTGACAAGCTTACCTTCTTAGTTTTTGGTTTCTTTTCTTCATCTTCTTCTTCAACTGCAGCTTCATCATCATCTGTTTCTTCTTTCTCCTTTGCTTCCTCCTCTTCAATGGGCTCTTCAACAGTCTCTGTCTAAAGAGACAACTTAAAGTGGGAACTTGACCTGCTTGGCTTCCAGTATTCTCTCAAACAGCTTAATCTCTCAGAGCACTAGTTTAACTCATATTATTTGCTTATCATGAGCATTTCTCTATAGATAGCTATGGTTTTCAGTTGTGTTTTTCATGCATGCATGCTTTCTTTCAATACACTGGGAGGTCACTGTACTCAAATATACATTTCTCCATAATGCTAATAATGCTTTACACATAATGCTGATCAGACTTGGGTGATAAAATCAGTGCTACACCAAGAAACATCAGAACAGGCCTAAAAGTTAAGACACTCCTATTTTCAGAAGGTCACCTAACCATGGCCCTGCTTGAGAGCTTACCAAAGCTTCCCAGCTACCAAAGCCAGTGGAAGAACATTAGAACATTTGGTAAAGTTCTTTGAGTCAGGATAAAACCAAGTTCCTTGAAAGTTTGGGATTTTAGCAACACTAGCTTTTGGAGAGCAATTAACTAGTAAAATACTGTCCAGAAGAGTCAGGAATGGAAAAAAATTTAGAAATTGGACTAGCACAAGTTCTATAGTATGCCCCCATCCTTTTCACAACTGAAGCTCATACTGTGCAATACTCAGTTAAATATACTTACCTTGCTGCTCCACACATATATGGGGAAGTTTATGAACTGCGAGTATTTCTTTACTAGATTTTTAACAGTATCCAGCTCAAGATAATCAGATGCTTCCTCCTTCAAGACAAGACTAAAGAAAATAAGAAAACCTTCAATCAAAGTGCTCAACAAATATTTTAAATAGTTTTACAGGAGATGCATTTTCTTTCTGATGCTGCTATAGCAATTCAAATTTATGCAACTAAGCTTTCATTGGTTCAGCTGCAAATATCTCTTAAACCCAGATCCAATAAATGTATTTGCTCATGAAAGCAACGAAAATAGGACTGTCAAACTACCTCTAGCTTGAAATTTGCATCAGACCAGTCTCACTGGTATATAAATAGCAGCCAGTTTCCAAGAGGGTGCTCTACAGCCCCTGTATAGGTTTTGATGGGCCACAGTTGTGTTGAGGAACTGCATGAGTTTGCAGGCACCTGAACTGTCTGGAATTACTTGCCAACAGTTAGTTAGTTGTGAATATGCTCATAGTTTTCTTAGTTTGTCTAATGGAGTGCGACATGAACTATATTACCACTCCACATTTCTTCTGGATGCAGTTAAATAGTTTGCATGTTTCTATTAACTCAGAAAAACTGTATTACAAGAATCAATATACGAGCCACAATACTAAAGTCATCCACATATTCCAATGAGCAAAGTGTACCCACATAACTTTTTCTTTTAAACCTGAAAGAAATTTAATACTTACGTTATGGTTGTGCCACGTCCTAAAGTGTTTCCTCTTGGGTCATCAATGACAGAGAATTCATTTGAATCAGACTCCCAAATATGCTGAGTATCATTGTTGTGTTTTGATGTGACAATAACTCTGTCTGCTACTAAGAAAGCAGAATAAAAGCCAACACCAAACTGGCCGATCAACTCAGATGTTGACTGGCTATCATCCTGCATTTCAGTCATCTTGTTTAAGAATTCACTTGTGCCAGATTTTGCAATAGTACCCAGGTTTTTAACTAACTCCTCCTTTGTCATGCCAATACCCGTATCTGTAACATGAAGCATGTTCTTCTCTTTATCACACTGGAAAAAAACGAAAGACAAAGATGAAGTTTGACTTCACTTTCGAATCTTAATACATTGCCACAGAAAAGTGGCAAGTAGCAGCTGCTCAAATTTGAACATGCCTGGCTGCAATATATCAAATTTGCAGTACTACAGAAGTGAGAAAGACCTACCTTCAAAGTATTTTAATATTGCAGTTACTCTATAAAATCAGAAACCTATTTCCACCATTAAAAGAGTAGTCTTTGATAAAGTTAGTTGCAAGGATCCTGATGTGGTCCTAGTCTGTGCTGGCATCAGTACTGAGCCAAAAATGTAGCTTTAATGATGCATTTTTAACATTCTTCCCACCCCTTCTCTGTAGGAGATGGTTGTACCTAATGCTTCTTACCTTGATTTTGACCGTAAGTTCTTCATTACCAGCAAGAGCATTTTCATCAGTTAAAGATATTAACCGTATCTTATCTAAAGCATCTGAAGCATTTGAAATAAGTTCCCTCAGGAAAATCTGAAATAGAAGTCAGTAGTCAGGAACTCTAGAACACACAGAAACCATTCTAACATGTTCTACCAATCCAGACACTAACCTCTTTGTTTTTATACAGAGAATTAATAATAAGTTTCATCATTCTGTTAACTTCTGCTTGAAATGCAAACTTCTCAGCTTTTTCTCTGATTTCTTTGATCTGGGATGCATTTAGACCATCTAGCTGGATAGCTTCTTCCTCTCTGTTAGGACAATGAAAAACTGTCAAGTAGTCTTGTCCACATACAGTATCGCTTATTTTATCATCTAGCAACAACAATGGTAGTCTAATTAGAACAACAGTAAGATCCTTAATCACTAACACAACCCCAAAGTTACATGATCGAATGAGGTACGTGCAAAAGTAGCTATCCTTAACTGCATAACCTTAATATTAAACTTCAGTGAAAAACCATGCCTGCAAGAAAGGCTTTTTTCCTGAAACAAAATTCAGGGAAGAATACAGGTGTATTAAAACCAACACAATCCTCAGCACATGGTATACCTCACAGGAGGTGAGGCGGTTCACAGGCATGTAGCTATTTAATCTGTAGGCACTCAACTGACACCATTTACCACATGCAGCAAGAGTAAACTCCTATTAATTTATTGGGGTTTATACAAATATTGATTCTAGATAAAAACAAGTTGAATATTTCTGAATTTAAGTTCTAAGGAAAGTTAGAAGGAAACAGTCTCTCAGACATATTTTGCTTCTTCCAGCTGACTAGATATCTCTTTTGAATGGCATTTCCATAAGTGTTACTGATGCTCTGACCAACCATTCACAAATAAGAGGAAGCCCTAATGTTTCAGGAGTAACTTACCCAGCACCCCAGGTACTAACCTCTGAACAACTTCATCATCTGTTCGAGACCCTTCTCGGCTTTTACCCAAGTCATCTTCCACGGTGCCGTCCACATCCACCTCATCAGCTCTAACGGATACTGGGAAAACAAGGAATCCAACGATCTGAGCCCGCTCCCGACTCGACCCTACCGAATCTCTCCACTTACCCCTCCCCACGGTTTTAGGCTCAGTTCTGCCCCTCTACCCCCACCCCTCCCAGAGGAAACTTCAGCCCGACCGGAGACACCAGGAATGGGGGCAGGACACGGACATTTCCCC
>NW_009260762.1:538417-538868 GCF_000687185.1 Egretta garzetta
GGCCAATTGGAGCGTACCACGCCAAATACGCAGCCAATGGAAAGCCTGGGAGGGAGGGGCCTGCAGCTATCGCCGCCAATCGTGGCTTTCCATGTGCGGTTTCCTGCGGACGGAGCGTGGCCGGCGCCGATTGGCCGGGCGGAGGGGCGCTTGGCCAATCGTTTCCTTGGAGCGTTTAACCGGCATGGCCGCTCATTATGTTTTAATGAATAAGCCGTTGGTGTTTAACGCCGCGGCCACGTGGGCCGCAGCCGCTGCAGCCGCGTGCAGGAGCGGTAAGGGCAGTCTCCACATGGGAGGCCAGCTCCGACCGCTTCCGGGGGCACCCAGGATGTTTACTGGGGAGACGGTTGCCATGGCAACGAGCGCTTCCGGTTGTGGCGGCTCGCTGCATCCCCGGGCTACCAAAGAGGAGCGGAAAGTTACGGGCAGGGCGACCATGAAGAGGCGC
>NW_009260762.1:539076-558619 GCF_000687185.1 Egretta garzetta
ACCGTCCCCAGTGCCCCCCGCGGCCGGGAGAGATTCGCCGGCTTCAGCCGAGCCTCCGCGCGGCTGAGGCCTGACCGGGACTGGCTGCCTGACGGGGACTGACTGCCAGTGTTGAGGGAGGATAAAGCAAGCTGTGTGCTTATCAGGTCTCCGTGTTTTCCCGCTTTCCAGTACTCATCAGTGCGACCGTCCTCCAGTGAGCTTGTTAGCACTCCTTTAGCCTACCCTCGGGGCCGTTGTTTACCGTTAGAGGCCCTTCCTTCACCCCCCCCCGCCCCCGCGGGGAGCCGGGGCTCCAGCTCTGCCTCAGCTGCCTCCATGAGCCGCTGGTGTGAGGAGACCTGGGAGCACGCACGCAAACTGCTCCTCCGGTGCCCCTGTCAGGGAGGGTCAGTGTGAAAAGAAACTGGTATTAGTGGAACGGGAAAGGGTAGGCCCGATGCTCAGGAGGTGGCATGTTCCCATTATTTTCCAATGTCCCTTTCAGGGATTGCAGTTTGTAAAATGAAACATGCTGTGTGCAAATTCTGCAGTGCGTCGCTGTTAACAGCTTCAGGTTTTTTAAGTCATGAAAGCTGATGAGTGATTAAATATAATATACTTATTTTGTATGTTATGTTACTTGAAGTCTCTTATGGCCCTGTCTCGCTTTCCTGAAAAAGTCTGCTCTGGCTTTCATGTGTTAGTCACCCGTTTTGTCTTACACATGTTCAACATTAGATTGGGAAAACAGAACAAAACAAAACAAACCCAGCAAGCAATGATTTAATGAACTCTGTACTTGGAGATAAATTTATTTGAAAGCTATTGATGCTCAATACAAAAAACCCCTCACTGTGTTTATGACCTTATGAACACTGAAGTTAGTCTATCAGTAGCTAAAAGTCTTGGCAAAAATAAGCTTATAATCTTTAGTTATACAATGGGCCAGATTTTTTTTTTTTATTTGGCCTCAAAACTCAGTGTTGTACCTTTTTGTCCTACTGGTAATGGAAGTTTATAGAATTGGAAAGGAGCATCTGTATTACAGTAAATAAGTGTTATCTTTGGGTTCTTCTTAATGAAGCCAAGATTCAAACGTGACCTATTTAAAAATAATCATGAAGCTTATCCGTATGATTTGCAGTGTCAATAGCTGTTCTTCAGAAGTTGCTTCACCGATCACAAATTATAAGAGAAATAAGAAAGAAAATTACTCTCCTAAAACGAATGTGAGAATGACTGTGAAAAATAAGTATGAGAGGGCAGTGTTAGGGCACCAAGTAAAAAAATCATTTGTCAGATTTTGTGGAGACCTGTGTGAGCTCAGAGAATTATTTTCCAAAGAGTAGTCTTACTTAATTGAAAACACAATTCAGTTATTCAGGAGTCTAAGGAGAGAAAGTTTGTCTTTTTCTAAAACTCACCTACAAGCAGTTTCAGGATTTTATTTCCTAATTATGTCTGTATGATTCCCAGAGTGAGATATGTTGCTCTATGACTGTGAATAGGCATTTGAGGGACATAAGGATTCACAGAGTAATTTTATCTCCGTCATGTAGAATTCTTGCATTAACAGGTTTTTATGGCAGTTCTGCTTTAGCAGTCATTTTGCTGGCAGCGGGAAAATGTAATGCTTCGTGACAATCTTTTTGAACTTTGGTAACTGGAATAGTAGGAATGCAAAGCAATTCTGTTATTGACTATGCTAAACCAACAGAGATTTTAGATTAGGTTTGGTGGAAGCCAAATTTTATTGGTTACTTTGCTCTTACGATTATACAAAGAAGAATGTTGCTTTTGAAGGAGGTATGAAACCTGATAAACCTGTGTTTTGTGCTTTGGATTTAGAGGTCAGACTAGGAAGAAGTGTAATGTGGTTAGCAGCATTGCTTGCTTTATGTAGATTATACTGTTTGCTTACATGAAAGCCCAGCTGGATTGCCCAGGACAAAACTGATAGGCAAGAACGACGCAGCTGAGTAGTTACGCTTTCATGAAAAAGTTTGATCTCTTTACAAGGAGGTTGGCAACTGAAGAAAATATCTTCTTAGAATATAATCTTCTAAAAATAGTTTATGTATTTTAATACTATGAACATATTGTCAAATACCACTGACAGTCTTTTAAGTAAATCTGAGTAGAATTTCCACTGAAATTAATTTCAGCTTAATTTCTACTTAAAAAACTTAAGGGAACTTTTGAGATCTTAGTTGCACTACTACTACTGCCATTCAAAAGAAGTCTGAGTATCACCTCTTAGGATTTAATACCAAAGGAAAGGTGTACCTGTTAAGAGGTAATAGTTCTTCAGCAACTTAGCGACATTAAAGGGTTCTGTAAAGCAATGAGATACACTTTGATGATTGTGTGGATAATGATTTAAATAGTTTTTTAAGTGCTGTATTTGCTCTGAAAATTCAGGGGCATACAGTTGTAAGAGAAACAGAATACAGGCGGTGCCTTCTTCCATGGAAACAGTAGAGCAAGCCCCTCTCCGGTCCTCTGAATACAACTTTATCAGCTCATCCGTGTGTCTGTGAGGAAGTCAGCTCACTGAAGCGTGCCATGTGATTCCAACTGTAAGTTGTAACTAGCAAGAAGTATTACCTTGCCAGAAATAGCTGTAGAGATAAACTGAGTGGAGTTCATACGACCCGACTGTAGGTATTTGACTTAACCAGCTAAATTAGCCAGCTAATCTGCCTCGGCTCCATCTGTAATAGCGAGACGGTCCTCCTTTCACTGTACCAGCTTTGGCATATGTCAGACTCTTTCCTGAGCTGATTTAACTCTCTAGCCTGGCAAAACACTCTGTAGTTAAATCAGCTTATATCACGTCCAGGATGCACCAGACTAGATCATGGTAAAGAGCAGGAGTTTACGGCCAGGAGAAGGTGATATCCTGGTTACGATGGTGGTGGGCTGAGCCTGGACATTGTACGTAGGTGCAAATGTAGGGAAGCCAAAAAACTATACAATGAGTTTGCATTGTCAGAATATCGCCTCTTTTAATACACAGTTAGATTGAAATCTGTAACTAGTGCAAGTTCCATTTTTGTTCATGGATTATAAAAATGCTGTAATTTGTGTGACTGCTAACTAGCTATTTACTGTCATATTGGTTTTGATAAAGAAGTGTAAGTGATTTTATTTGAGAACCTTGTACTACCAAATTGAGTCCTGTCTTTCTTACGTGATAATGCATTGGAAATACGAAGAACTACTTATCTGCATTCTCTGTAATTTGAGCTTCATTTGTATCTTTATAAAACAATACATTGAGTGTTAATATTCTCTTCCTCTGTGGTGTCTGTTTCAGAGACTAAATATTGTATGTACAGCACACACTGAAGACCCATCCACTTACTTAGAGACGCTCTACAGTATTTGGACTGGGTGTGAATATGAAACAAAATGCTGCCATTAGTTAGCTTTTCAAGCTGATTATCCAAATATTAGAAAATTTTAACAGTAAATACACACAGGCAAAATTGAAATACTATTGTTTGTTTGTAAACAGTGACAACTTTACTAAATGCCCATGCTATGGATTATTCTTACCTGCTCACTTTTTGTCTTAAACTTCTATTGACCAAAATACCATGTTTTGACTTCAACCTTTCTGTTAGGAGAAATACATCCTGTATCCACTACCTACCTACTTAGTCTCAGAATAATTAATCTCCACAAAAGAGGGATTCCAGCTGTACTCTAGTTTTAAGAGTTGAGAATCCTAACTAAAAGTTTAACTTTTTCATTCCTGTACTGTCAAATATTCTACAGCTTCATCTACAAACATCTTCAGACCTGTTTCTTCAAATCTTCATTCTTTGCAAAGAAACTAGAATATGGTTTGGTTTATGATTTTTTTTTCCCGGTTATTAATTAGTATAACTTGCGAGGTAGAGGTACATTCAGTGTTTCCAGGACTCAGTAGAGTGGTGTATGAACAAGGTAGCCAAAGTAGAATTTAAGACTTGAGGTACTTCGAATTATACATGTGTGAGAGAAAACAGTAAGCACAGAGTGTGTCTGACTGATGCTCAGATAGAAGACAATTTCTTCACCTTTTTTTTGCAATTAATGTAGGCCCATCAGCTTCCCTGATACAGCTGTTCAGTAGATTTCTATTAGCAACAGTAGCTTCACTTCCTGCTTTTGCTCCTGTTTTCCTGGGTTTCTGAAATTCCGCAGTTTGTGCAGCTGAATATTAGTGAATCTCACCGGAAAGCTGCTGAGGATCCGAAGAGCTAACCTAGACGTGAATCTGACTCTTCCCACAGTGTATCAGTAGTATGGATGGGGCTAGATGGCCAGGGTCTGATGTATCATTTTTTGATGTGATGATGTTAGCAAATGTATAAACCCCCTTTCCAGAGAGTAACACGCATCATAGAGTGGTGTGAAACATATTTGGTCGTGGGCCCACAGACCATGAGCTGTAGAAAGCACCTTTCTTACCCTATGAAGCTATTACTGTATGTATCTGTGACCCCATCATAGGCAACAGGAACAGTTTTGAGAGAAGCAGCATCGTCCTTGATCTCTGGCAACAGACGGTGACGGTGGGCTGCTGTTTAAAGAGCTGCCTGCTGGGCTGCAGCGGGACGTAGGAGTCCTGGATCCAGTTAGGCATGAGCCTACTTTCCAGCTCCCCCTCCTCTAAATCCCTCCTGGACTTTTTCACCTCAACTAAAATAGGCAATAGATATGACAGTTGCCTTTGAAGATGGCACAGTTAGATGCAGAGCAGAAGGAAAGATTTTACGAGGTACAAGATAAGAGGGACTATGAAAATATCCACTTGCACAGAAACAGGTGCTTCCTGATGGATTCCTTGATGCATTAATTTTTAGATTAAAGATTGGATCGACAGGCAAGTTTATCCTGTTACTATCTGGAGATTATGGTAGTGGGAATTCACCTCCGATCACTAGCTGGGTGAAATCATTTAGGCAGAAGCAACATGCTTTGGTGCAACTGTAGGAATTACAATACAGTGTCTGTAATGTGACATGTTATTATGTGTCATTCATATATATATATATGTACATGCTCCCCCCACTTCGGTAACCTCTGAGGATGACAAAGTATTCTGCAACTACCAAGATTTGCTTATCAATGCACAGATAACTCTTAATAATAACACTAAATTGGAATGTTGCTTTTTAATTGTTACAGTAATATCAGTGCTCTCACTTTACCTATTTTACTTCTATTTTCCTGAGAAACAATAGGGAGAAAAAATAAAAAAGCATATGAAACAGCATTGGTACGCCCCCCAGACCAGATCCTGAGGAGTTGTAGTATGACACAGCATCATTAATTTTATTTAAAAACTTGAGAAACCCTTTGGTTTATTTTAATTCTTAAAAATTTTTTTTGTCTCAATATTAATATTGAGCCAATTGTCTTTGTTTACTTATGAAAAAGCCAATTAAGTCAGTAGATGAATAGTGACCTAAGTAACATGAGCAGGAACACTCTGGGCTTTTATTGATTTGTTCTCTTATTGTCCTCTGTTCTTGCCAGGACATCCACCGTCGGCTACTGCTAGAGACAAGATACTGGGCTGATCTGAGACGGCCATTCTTAGGAGCTACATATGTTTTATACAAGCTTCATCAGCTTGAGTAATTGGAATGCCTAGAGGCCTGAATGCAGTGGGCGTAGAACACAGTCAGAACCAGATCCACAGGGAGCCTTGGGCACTGTAATGTTCAGTTGAATCAATCCTTCATCATTCATCACAAAATCTGGAACAACTGCAATGAAACATGTTGCAAGTTACCTGTGTGCTTTCAACCTTTTCTTCATTTTCCCCACCATTTTTAGATCACCATTCAGGGTGGTGTGAAATAAAAGGGTGAATACCCTAAAGTAGAGAATGAATTAAACGGAAGTTGCTGTCAGCTTGGATTAATGTTTTAATAACTGAGTCACTGGATAGAAATGCTATGAATACCATCTGTCTTTTGAAGGAAGGCAGCAGTCTCCACCTTTTTTTGAAACTTGATCTACTAAGTACGCTGTTTTCTTCCTTTCTGGACCAAAGTCACTCTGGCATGAAACATGGAGGGAAGTTTGTATTGTGAAGGTCAGGAATGAGCTAGGTTCATTGCTACTTCACACAATAAACATTTGCACTTTCAGTGCTTGGGAAAGCTGAGATGCTGGCAGAGCTTAGGTGGTTTCAAGGCTAGGTAACTGCTGGAGAAGCATTTTGGAGATAGCAGTTTTGGACTCATAGGTATGAAGAGGGAACTAGAGGTGAGTTACAACTTCTGTGAATTTAAGGTTCAGGAATTTCCAGGAGGTCCAGAGCATCTTGTAGGAACTTGGTCTGAAATACCTAACTTCTCAGACACTACAGTTGCAGGAGACATAGCACTCATACTGACACGCAAGTTGTAGGAGTCTGATGAGAGAATCGCTGGTGTTAGGCACACTACAGACATGGTCAGAGCTGGTGTTTAAACATCTGAAGGAGTGGGGTTTAAGTCGTTCCTTCAGCAAGCACTTTTGGTATAAATGTTTCTTTCAACATTAAGACTTGTTCACAACACCATCAAAATTACATTAGGAAGAACACCACCTCATCTGTATCTTTTGGCACTTCATATTTGTAATAACATTTTTATTTGTAATAACATTTTTAAAAACTGTTAAATACTGACTTAAATGTGAGTGTCATACTTCCAGTATTTGTAATTTTTAGTTCTGCTCTAAGTTTGGAGGAAAGTGTTTGTTCTTCAGGTATTATTTGGCCTTTAGTCAGCTTTATCCCATTCCTCCTGAGGCTGATGATCGCACTGCAGCTGGCACTGTTAGTGAAAAGCCAGTGATCTGTGGGGTTTCCCCCTCCATCAAGTATTTTCAAAGTCTGCAAGGTGTCCCTTGAAGTTTAATGCTCTGTATTCTCATAATAGAGGAATTGACAGAAGGGAATGGGTTTTAAGGAGCCTAGCATAAAGGGCAAAATCTGTTAAGGTGAAGAATTGTAACTAGAAGACTCTTTATACAGATAAAATAACCATGTTTTGATCATTATAAAAACCTCCCTGACTCTTCAAATACTAAAACCTCTGTAAGTTTCAGTATGACTGGAAATCTGCACCTGCAGCAACACATTTCTGTGGCTAAAAATAAGAAACATATCACAGGGTATATCACTCTTCTCAGAATAGTTAAGCTTTGTTTTGATCTGTAATTACTGTACTCCTCTGTACTCCACACTAGTGAGGCTGCACCTCAAATACTGTGTTCAGTTTTGGGCCCCTCACTACAAGAAGGACATTGAGGCGCTGGAGCGTGTCCAGAGGCGAGCAACAAAGCTGGTGAGGGGTCTGGAGCACAAGTCTGATGAGGAGCGGCTGAGGGAACTGGGGTTGTTTAGCCTGGAAAAAAGGAGGCTGAGGGGAGACCTCATCGCTTTCTACAACCACCTGAGAGGAGGTTGTAGTGAGGTGGGTGTCAGTCTCTTCTCCCAAGTAAGAGCAATAGGATGAGTGGAAATGGCTTCAAGTTGCACCAGGGGAGGTTTAGATTGGACATCAGGAAAAATTTCTTCACAAAGGGTTGTCCAGCATTGGAATAGGCTGCCCAGGGAAGCGGTCGAGTCCCCATTCCTGGAGGTATTTAAAAGCTGGGCAGACGAGGTGCTTAGGGATATGGTTTAGTGGATGGCAGTGTTAGGTTTACGGTTGGACATGATCTTAAAGGTCTTTTCCTACCTAAACGCTTCTATGATTCTATACTATTCTCCATGGCTGAAGACAGTCTTAGCTTCAAATGACTGGCCACAGCGAGTGCACAAGCAGTGGCATCCGCTACAAGCTCCCTTTGGTTTCACAGCAGCTTCTGCCTCGTTGGTGCATGAATTTAGGGGGTCAGCTTGGGCAGAGCATGCATTTCCATCAAAAATCAAGGAAACCATTCACATCTGTGAAGTTAAGCATGTATTCCCATCCTATGTTGGGCTGAAGTCTTAGTATAGAGGAGAGAAAGCTAAAATGGTCAAATGGCCTATTTGTGGATGAGGGTATGTTTGTTAACTGAAGAGGAGCTTGTTGACACCTGCCGTGAAATGGCCTAGCAAACCCGTGGTGTAAAGAGTATCACTTCTGCTTCCCCCACGAGGATGGCAACTGGGGACCCCTGGCAGCACTGTAGATAAGGAGGTGTCAGACCTTCTGCCAGTGCAGGTTGCCAGGGCTAAGCTGGACTCAGGGAGCATAGAGCAGCTGTGGCAGCGTAGAGTATTTGCATAGCGTCACCCAGATGTGTCAGTATAGCTTCCAGCTTGTTCCTGCCAGCTTAGCCAGCTTGCTTATCGCTCAAGTGGATGTTAAAAAGTTTTCAGAGTAGAGCCCGTGTCCGCAAAGTTGACTGCCTAGACCTGAACATATCCTTGGGAAACACCATTTCTGTGCACTGGCACTCATGTTTTGCTCAAGAACAGAGGCAGGAAGATACACAAAGCTTTGAAGAGAAGGCGTTAAACTTTAAATAACGTGTTGGTTTTTTGGTTTTTTTTTCCCCCTGCCTGAAAGCACGGGAGGAGGGAAGGACCCAAAGCAGCGGAGGTGCAGGGCTGGGACTGGATTTGCTGGGCGAGAGCTCACCCTGGCGGCCTGTAGGGAGCTTGTCCTTTCAAGAGATCACCCCTGCCAAGGTCTTTAAGTGCAAACGGCTGGGTTACATTTGTTGTTCCTGCTACTTTTAAGAAATCTTTTATCATCGTATTCTCCTTTTTGCATGGCCTTTATATATTCATCCCTATAAAGAGACGTTAAGACTGGAAAGAGCTATTTCTCAATTATTTCAACTATTCTTTGCACGTACGTATGTGCGTATGCATGTATTTAAAATAAGTATTTCTCTAACTTTTTAATAGGGAAAATATTTTTTTTTGGTGGTTATACAAGTTGCCACCCGCTTCCAAATGTGTCATGACTTCTCTATTCTTGTGTCCCAGAAAGAGGCTCTTCGCAGTGCTGCCAGAGAAGGTTAATAGACCACCTTTCAGCAACACTCATCTGTGTCAGGAGAAACAGTCCTTATTCCTCCAGTCAGAGGCTCCATAAGTAAGCTGCAGTAGCCTGGGAACTCTAGACCTGTTGACTGTACAGAAACCAGTGCCAGGATCTCAGTGAATAGCCGGAGGTACAATTTATTTGTTATGTCTGGCTTTTGTTTCTTATATGTTAGGTCAAACCTAACATACCTAGAAAATAGATAGTAAAAGAATGTTAATTAGAAAAAAATCTTTGAGCTTTCTCAGGGTAAGGCAAAATATTAGCTTTTGTAATTAATTTTGTGAAAGCCAGGTTTGCATCAATGGAAAACCTGTGTACTGGTTGTATATTTAGAAAGAAGTAAGATCCTTGTACTGGGACTGTGAAATGTATTTTAAGGATGAGACCACAATTTTTTCCTTACTAGACTTTGGATGATGATAGCCCATATTGGCCAGGCAGATCTGAGTCTAGCTGGGAAGTCACCTTGGCCAAGCCAGGTGTACCTAGGGCATAGGCCATAGGAGGACTAAGGCACAGGCCTGAGCTTAAATGCAGCTCAGGAGGCCAAGGGTGGGAGGTGCGTGGGGAGAGGCACAAATAAGGCTTCTCACAGCTGTTCTCACAGGACCCTGGTCCAGGTTACACAGCTGTGCCATATCAGAGAATAGCTTGAACACTGGCAGCTGAAGTTTGTGGGGGTGGATGGATGACTACAATAACAAAGATTTTGTAGAGAAGAAAGGTTGCAAGCTGTACAAAGTAGTTTAGAGCCTCTTTGTGTGCCTAGGGTTTTGACTCTGAAATGGTAATCCCTGCCTTGAGTTAGGGGTAGTGAGACACCCTGACTTGTAGATGTTCTATCTATGCAGACAAGTATGAAATCTCTCTCTCTTACTGCTACTGTGATGTGAATTCATGAAGTTCTAGCAACTGCTTGTATTTTCATTGCTGTAAAAGTGCCAGATAGCATGAGCAGTTTGGTAAGTGAGCTACAGGGTAATGTAATGAAAAAGAAACAAAGTATTGATCAGGACAAAGCTCTTCTTCTCTAGGGTGTTGTTACTCTTCCACACTGGACTTGGTTTCTTGGTTCTGGAGTACACTAGTCACAACACTCCTTTTCAGGTCTTTCTATGATTGTTAGACCATCCTTTCTATTTCTGGGCCAAATGATTTAATTACTGCATGCAAAATGGAACAGCTTTAACAGTGGTGAGTGAGAACATCCATTTGTTTGAATACTCAGGATTACATGCCCAGCTGCTTTTCTGATGTGCTTTTACTTGGCATTTCTCAATCATTGTATGTGCTAACTCATTTGGCTCTCTGTTCCATCTCTTGGTGTATGAGTGTGGCATCCATAGCTGCCTCACTACAATTATGTATTAAGAGATTTTTTTCAGTACTTTTGAAAAGTGTGCGTTTCATTTGGTGGCAAGGCAGCTGAAAATTGTTTCCTTGCCAGCATATATGAGTCCTTCTGCAGATCTAATCCCCAGGATTGTCTCTCTCTTGAATATCCTGTGTGAAGTAGGGTGGGATATTTAATTGGAGAAAGGGTGCATCCCCTAAGATAAGTGGTGTTGGTAGGATGAGAGTATCCTAGCTAGGTGATGAGTTGGCTGCGCAGACCTAGCTATAGGATACAGTGCTGCTTAGACTATAGCTATGAGTTGAATGAAAGTTGTAAAAAAGGTTTACAAGGGGTTTGGGTTTTTTTTGTTTTTTTTTTTGTAAGCTATTTTTTATTCAGCTTTGTCTGAAAGGTAGCAAGTCAGCATGAGGTGTTAACTCTTAGTACTTCTGAAAGCAAAATAATTTTTAGAGTGTATGAGAACTACTATGACAGATTGAAAAACTGCGCAGGTTTTCACTGAATCACAGGTAATTGTCAGCAATCTGATACTGATGGATGCTACAATAAAGCCATTATACCTCTATGTTATTTATCCAGAGCTATGATATGGATTTGGAGAGTTGAAGATAAAGAAGTAGTTTTGAGATTTTTATATAATCGTGATTTTCTCCTCCTCCCTCTGTTCTTTCTGCTTATATCCAACAGGTAACAGGTTGTGAAAATACCTGTAGGAATGATGATGTAACAAAAGTAGACAGTAATAAAATTTAGGATAGAAAATAGACTTCAGATCTGACAAGATGCCGTGTAAAATAAACTGCTATTATACCTGAGTTAGGCTCATTAAAGCTACAGGGTGGGGAGAGGGAGAGAGGGGAGTGAATCTTCTGCATTCTCCCAAAGGACAGGAACAGTCAAGAGAGGCACACTGAAATCTGTTGTAATAGTTTTGTACCAAATTATTCAGTAGTTCTCCACCTACAAGATCTAGACATTAAATAAGTGAATGCTTCTTGCTGTGAGTTTTTATTAATAGCAATGCTAAATATATCATTGTTTTAAAGAAGTGGATGATGTGCTGAAATTATCAATGTTATGAAACTAATGAACTCTTTAAAATGATTGGCAGTCGAATTTTAAGAGCGAATGTGTCTGTCTATGGCTTTAGATTTTTTTGAGTAACTTGTGTTTTAAGAATGGTTTGTTAATAGGCTGTAATAGATTTTAGTGTACATCTTGGAGCAGAATTTCAAAGGGAGTCATTATCTGAATTTAGATCTATCAATAGGCATCCAGATTTTCAAAAGATGTCAGTGCTCAAGAGGATATGAGAAGCAAATCTTAAGCCAGACTTCAGATTCAGTCTGCACCCAGCAATTCCTTATTGAGACTTGCTAAGCATTTAACAGTTCTGGAAGGATTGCCTGTAGTAAACTTGTGGCTCGTTTCCTCTGAAATAGAGGCAAAACTCCTGTTGAATATCAGATGTGCACAATCAAGCCTCTAAGGTGTTATTTCATAATTTTGTCACTCACATATATCTGTCATAGATCTGCCATAGTTTAATGTGCTATTCTTTAAGTGTTATCATGTTGATACTGAATTTTCCTGAACTTTGAAATGCACAAGAAGTGTTGTGTATTTTCCAGTTTTTGGAAAGTTGATCTAGAAGAGACATGAAAATACCTTCAGTTATTTGCCAAAAATGGATTTCCATGAGAAATTCTTGAATTGTACACACTAGAAACAAAGGGTAGACTAGAAAGTAAGGTCCTTTGGGTGGCGTTCACTGACTTCTCTGCTTGAATGTCATTCACTACTTGCATATCATCATTTTAGCATTATGCCCTGGCAAGACACAGTTCCTGCGTCCTGTGTTCCTTGAACTTGTGCCTGTGGAGACTTACCTAAAGTGAGTAACTTTGTGCAAGGAGTGGTTAAAGCTTCAAGGAGACTGCTCAGTCCAGCGCAGGGGGGTTGGACTAGATGATCTCCTGAGGTAGTTAAAGCTTCAAGGAGACTGCTCAGTCCAGCGTATCCATAAATCTTTGCAGGTTCCAGACACAGTGTAGTTATGCTAAAGTTAGTTACAAGTGCAGTGTAACTGTGGTCCAATGTAACGTAATGGGTTTTGTGCAGAGGATGCACAGGCTTGCCTCGTAAAAGAGAGTGCTATGCAGAGGGAGACAGATAACAGATAATAATTGCACTTAAGAAACATTAAGAATATGATGTGTATATCTTCACCTTCACCTCACTTAATATTTGTGCTCGCATATTCCTATAATTATAGGTAGTAACATTATCAAGTGTCTGTTTATCAACAGAAAATGATAATAGAAATGAACTAAAAAGTTTAATTTCATGCACATACTCTCAAATCTAGATCCAAAAGAGGAAAAAAAATGGCTTTCATCCAGTGAATACTAGCATCCTGTTTTTGCCAAGTCTTAGTGCTGTAAAATGTTATGAGGAGGGAATCCTTAAGAGACTACAGGAGATAGATGGGTAGAATCCCCAGAAAGAAAGAGTAGTGTGCTGAAGGGAGGTGATTCTGATTTTTAGGAGGAAGATAAATTAAAATACTCACATATACCTGATTGTTCCCTGGAAAATATAGGCTAAATGAAAGATTTATGTGCTATCTTTCAGAAAAAATATGATTAATTGATTGGCTCTTAGGAGCTAGTCTTGTGCAGCTGAGATGTGGAGGGTCAGATCTGTTTGATTGAATTCTTTGAAGATCTTCACAGGATGCAGAACAGACATGGCTGCCCTTCACTTCTGTTGTCTTCAACGAGCGTGCATCATACTTACAGCTAAAAATATCTGCAGAGCTGACAAAGTATCCCCAGACTTGCATATTTGAAAGGTGGGGTCATAATTATAATACAACTTTCCAAGTACTAAAAGTAGCAACATAAGATTTTATGCCAAAATGCATGGGGATTTAAACTAATAGGATTAAAATGGAGAGTTCTATCTTAGGCCATGTTTTTAGAGTAATATGTTTTGACAGAGCTGTCATTATTTGTTAATGATTTGATTTTTGGCGAATCATTAGTAGACCATGTTTAAAAAAACCCAGCACCTTACTGTCATGTTACTAGATCAAACTTAAAGCAACTGTATAAAGAATGCAACCATATCACACTATCAAGTATGGAGCACTGAGCTGTTTTTTTGTTGTTGTTGGGTTGTTTTTTAAATGCCTCTTTTCCCTAACTGTGTGGAAGGTTATTTTTTCAGATACAGTCAAATTAGGATAAAGTTAGGGCAAAAGTTCACTATGTAGAAGATATTACAAACAGTTAATTTGATTTGGATGGAACAAAATCTAGTTATTGTGGTGTGTCTTATAAGGATCAGAGAAGAGTCAACAATATGATGAGTGCATTCTCATTTGCATTTGTGCTGAGGCTATGAAAAGCTTGCGCAAGTGTAACTAAGCAGCATGGACACTTACTTTGATATGAGTGCATGTTTTGCTTTAGGACAGAAAAGATATCCTCTTGATATAGGGTAAATTGCAATAAAACATTCTTAAACCAACATAATAATTTTATATGGCTTTAATTACAGCATCTGAAAACTGGATGAAGTTAAACCAGTGCAATTTTTCCAAGTAAATGAGGCTTGAGATCACCTGTACATTTCTCTAAGAGGGTGTAAGTTGAAATGTGCAAAGTACAATTTGTGCTTGCTTTAAAGCCCATTTATTCTAATGCAATGGATTAAGGCGTCATTAGTTTTCCTTGAGAAATTTTCCTCTTTATTTTTTATTACTTAAATCTTGTTTATGCTGATAACATTAAAAGATACTTTCCTTCCTAACTAGTTAGCATTACAGTGTGAGAGTGCAGCCATGCTTTTCAGACAAGTGGTTCTGTAACCGGATGATAACTTAAGGATTTTCCAAAGCAAGAGCAATGGATGCTGAAGGAGGCTGCCAGAAACTGGAGGGAAAAAATGTTACTGATCTATATCATAGTTTTCTAAAGCCTCCAGAAGCAAGAAGAAAACACTTCCTTACATTTGATATTATATGTACGTATCATATCTATTTCTCTTTTAATACATATATCTTCAAAACAGACATACCTATCAGCATGTTGTTGCTGAACTTACTAGTTTTACTGAGAAGTAAGTGTTAGCCCAGAGAAGGATATGGCTCAGGACTATTTATTTCTGCTACACACCCGACAGTTAAAATGATGATGTGGGTGTCTGGGTCTGCCGCAGCCTTTTGCTCAGTGAACAGCCTCCTTTACCAGCATAAAGCACAACTCATGTTAGCAATGCTTTGCGAGGAGAGAAGGATTCACCTTTTGGTCTGGTTGCAGGACTGAGGCTTCCAACTTAATTTGTGGTAAGATATGTTAAAAGGTGCTTAGGTCTGTTTGTTTTGCTTTCTTCCACTGTTGAAAGGGCAATGGAGATAGAAACACTGTTCAGTCTTTTCTGATACAAATCAAAACTTTGGAGATGCGCAAGACCAGACAAAGTAATAGGACTGCATGAATGGAGACAAATCCAATAGGTCTGGCATTAGAGTGTAAACTTTACTATTTCTTTTCTCTGAATAAAGTGTCTGTTTTCGAGGAAACCTCTATGAAGAGAGATTGCATTTTTACAGTATTTGTGTGATATATTCATTTTGAAGCAATACTGTACACCCTTACATTGTCTCTTGACTTTGAGATGTTAATGTTGTTTAAAAGAAGATAAACCCACCTTTTTTTAAAAGCTTTTTTGAATTATAGGCCCTGCCTCTAGTAACAGAAATCTTAGTAAGTTGGTTTTGACTTTGGCAAAGTTTCAGTATGTGGACTTGAAGGTTGTTACAACCGGCTTTTTTTTTCTTTGTTTTGAGATTTCAAGTAGGCATTGTCTAGGAAAAAGTATAAATTGTTAAACTTCTAGTTTAGAACAGGCCCTGGAAATGGGAGGCTGTGTCCTGCGAGCTACAGATGTCCTTTGAAAATCTGCTTGACTGTGGCTAAGTTGCATGTCTGCAGAATTGCAGTTTGTATGTGCTCAATGGGGACTTGGCTAAACTTCCCCGAGGGTGCCACTGTGCGAAGCCACAGCAAGCCCAGTGGGCTATGGTATGACATTCATGCAAAGCTTGTGTTTGTATCATATTTCAATGTAACTTCATTTGATCGGTTAAGTTTATTCAGGCAAACAAACTGTCCATCAAAAAAAATCCTTTTTTTTTTTTTTTTAAGAGCCAAAATTTCCTTTTGCTTGCTTGTGTTCTGGAAAAAAAATTGTTTTAGTAATTCAGTTCTTGTGGTTTGTAGGGGTTTTTTAATTACTAGGGGTTTTGGCTTGAGATTTTTTTGGGGTGAAGGATATTTCCCTTTTTGCTTCTATGCATGTTATTCTTTGCATGGCAAGATTAATCTTTTAGTTGGAGGTCAAGGACAGCTGGCAGAGTTTTCAAGTCATCTCAAGAATAGTAAAAAGTCAGAGCTATATATAAAGTGCTAAGCAAGCAATAAGTGACATAATTATATGATCACCTCACCTAAATTTGTCAGTAAAGGAAATAATATTTTATTCTATGTTAAGAATTTGAAACCTTATTAAAGTTTTGCTAGTCTCTTTAAAGACTGACAGCTGTTCACCATTTTCCCCAAGCTCTTAAAATTTATTGTCAGTGTTACTTCTGTCTAGCTGGATGAGTGAAAAAAGAAACAGTTCCCCAGGTATGGGGGGGAATCCTGCCAGCTGATGGCTTACAGCCTCTTGTTTCTTGCCTGCTCATAAACTCATTGAAAATAAGATCATAGGATGAGTGTTTACTGAGCTCTGGGTATAGTGGGGGAAAAAAAACCCAGTCCTGCTTAGTCTCATGACATGATGTGACATGTTATTCTGGTAATCGAGTCAGTCACATAGAGGGGGAGAGCCAAGATAGCAAATGCTATGACACCTTTCTGCAGCCCTCATTGGGGAATGAAATTCCTAGCTCCTGCACTTGGAACTCCTTGGTGGTCACTTTTTGAGAGTGAACAGGCAGTGTCTACTGGTGTAACTTGGAGGACACTCTGGCCCATGCCTGCTTGTTTGTGCAGTCCAGAAATATTCTTTGCTCTTTTAGCTATTCTAATTCAGATTGGTATAATACAGAGATGCCTGAGCTACCTTTCCAGTATTTCTGCCAGGACCAGAGGCAGTTTGGTGTGACAGCACCAGGTTCTGTATAGGCTAATTTACTCTGCCCAGAGGCAGATATTTTGAATTATTAGCTAGGAGCAGAGTAAGTTAGCTCATGGGAACTCTGGGCTGCTGCAGCTGGATTAGTTTTCAGATGACTTGGAAGCAGTCCATGCGCTAGGGACCAGGGCAACCAATTTTTTTTGTTAGATATATGTGGGCCCTGCTTCTTGTGGAATGTCATTTGACCAGAGCTTGCTCCCTGGCATTATTATGTGACAGAGCAAGAGAGATGTCCCTCCAGAAACTCCTGCTGGAGGGGGAAAAATGCCTGCATTAAGGTGTGACCAGGTGCAAGTGCTGCATTTGATAGTGGGGTGGTTTTTTTTTTTTTTTTTCATTCTGCTGTGTTGGGGATGAATTGTCAGGCATGTCCTGACAGTGGGGATAGAAAATCCTAGTGTAAGGTGTGATGATATCATGCCCTGACTCATATAGGAATGATACCTGCATTTTGGGACTGCCCTGGCCAAATCAAGGGTATATCTACACTTCTTTGGCCAGGTGTTCATGACATGTTTACAGAGCAAAACTGAATTACATGTAGTTTCATGGGGTAGAACAGAGCCTGGTGGACCTGTCTTAGTCCTGGATATTTTTTATGGGGGTTAAACAAGCTTGTGCAAGAGCTAGTGGGAATGGTTGAGCGCAGTGCCAGGCAGAGATGTCCAGGTTGTCACCCATCTTCTTTCCAGAGAGTTTGGCTGTCTCTGTGCTGTGTTTCTTTGCATTTCCTGCCCACTGTGAATTTAGGTAGAGACACACTTGGCTGTGTCTGTTTTGCCAGCATTATTATTTTGAGATCTGGTATAAAATCATTCAAGGTTGCTTATTTTTTACCTTGCAGACTCAGACTTCCCTTTGGACCACATGCTGATTAAATGCTGACCTGTCACATAACAGGTAGCATGTACTATACTGGATGGCATTTACAGAGAAGAATGATGGGCTTCTAACTTCTCTGGTAAGTTTGCTCCTAAGTGGATATATAGTTCAAAATGTATTTCATGTAAAAAGCAAGATTCATTTTTTCTTTTTTTTTTTAATTGCCATTTAATCTTCTCCTCAATACAAGATTAAGCCGCAAAGCTAGGAAGTTGGGCAAAGGTGGTTACAAAACTTGCATCCCTATTTAGGTTTGCTTGATGTTACTGTATCTGGTTGTTTTGGGTTTTTTTTTTCCTTTTGGTTGTACCCATGAGCACAAATTCCCTGTGCCATTTCGAATTGTATTAAAGCATATTTAGAGTTTTGGCAAGTTTTTAGGATGTCTGACTTAATGGCTGGAATAATGTCCCAGAATGCATGTGGCAAGGTGTCTGGATTGTAAAATTGTGCCACTGGGGTTACCAGGAAATCTCATAACTTGTTTGGATTAAACATTTTCTTTTGAGAGGAGGGATGGCTGACAAATGCTCACCAAGCAGAGCTAAATGGTCAGAATCTTCTCTACCCAGCCCCACTAAGGAAGTGTAGCACTTAAAGTATTCAGCTCTGGTTTATATTGGAGTTTGTGGGGAACAGTACAGACACTAATGTTTCTGATTTCAATTGCTTTCTTTTTCTACTCTCATTTTAACCATGTATTAGTATACACAGGTAATGTGTGTTTATATTCTTGCTTTTCCACATTGGGTGTGGAAAATTAATTTCAAATGATGTTAGTATTACCACAGCAGAAGCGAAGGAAGTAAATAAGTAGCTTGGAAAAAAGATTTTTCTCCAAATAGTTAGAGATGTGTTTCCCAAATAGTTGTATAGTTCCACTTATTTTTAAATACCAATACCAAAATGAAAAACACGTAAGAATTTAATGTGTGCAAGAGTACAGTTTCAAAGAGGACTCAGGTCAGTAAAGGCTGAAAACTGTTTCTAGCATCTGATGGTTCTGTGGCCTTTAAAGCAAAATAAGTTTTACAAACACATTTAGGAAGATCTATGTAAGCAGCCAATATATTAAAGATGAAGAAAATAACATTCCTCAGAATATTTTAAGGCAGTAAGAAAGACTTCACAAGAGACTGTTTCTGTGTTGCTTTTGCCCATTCTCTGAGTCCAAGGTCATTCACCTCTGTAATAAACAACTGTCTGATACAATCTGTCAAATGGTTTTATTGCTTACAAAGCTGTTTGGTTTGGAACATTGTACTGCAGAAGCTGCAGTAAGACATTGTCAGCCTTCCTAGCGTTGCATTTTAATTTCATTCAATGGGACTTTAATGAATTGTAGTATCTGTTAGCCCAATCTTAGGCTTTACTCGAAGTCTGTACTAGCTGATTAGAAATCCATCCCGCGGTCACTTAAGTGCAGGAGTGTCTTTATTAGGCAAGTGGTTTCTGAGGTGTTGAGTGCTCTCAGTAATCACAGATGGAAGAAGGAGCTGACAGGGCTGAGCAGGCTGCAGGGAGATTTGCGTGTTTCCTCTGTGCGAACAAACCTATGAAAAGCAAAGAAATTAGATAGTGGTGTAATTATAGGTCTAATTTGTCATACATACTATATGTGAAACACTTAACAGGTTCTCAAAGGTGTTTTATGTGTGTACATATGCAGATCCCATGGCATCTATGTCCTGAACCTTCAGTAGTATTAATAGAGCTGGTGTTTGTGAACTGAGGATAGTATGTAGCCTCTCCCAGAATTATTCCTGGTCACAAAATTCAGCCAGAAGTTCATAAGCATTCTGTTTGCCTCTGAAGGAATTATGGGCATTATCCCCACTCAGACCCTAGTTAATCCCACAGGCCCTGAATAGTAGTAGGATGCCAGATACAAATCAGGGTACATGGTATGTACTTAACATAACTGCATGCCTTTTTGGTTTTAGGTCCATGCTATCTCTTGTTCTATCCATGCAGTAAGACAGCCCTCTGAGAGCCTTCTTCGAAGGGTAATTCTTCTGCCAAGCTCTTTGTTGGGTGTGAGGGTTTGTTTTTGTTTTTTTTTTTTTTTTAACTG
>NW_009260762.1:558673-561451 GCF_000687185.1 Egretta garzetta
TCTTTTGTGGGTGTGGGGGTTTTTTTTTTTTTTTTTTTTTTTTTTTAACTCCCAGCCATATCTAAACACCTTTCAGTTTCAGTTTGTCCCAGAGGAGTGTCATAGGTGTGGTCAGTTCTGACAATAACACGAGGGGAAGTCAGGGTTCTTTTGTGCATTGTGTAAAATACTGGACACATCTTTTTTTTAGTCATCTTGCAGCTACTTGGACTGATCTGATTAAGAAGGGACATTTAAAGTTACATTAGCCTGTAGGACTATATTTCACGTTCAGTGCAATTTCAGAAAAAATGTTGTAGGTTGACTTCCTCTACTTCTATATATCCCATTCTGTTTAAATAAAAACTGATACAACTTTCAGAAGAAGGAATGTATCTTCATCTATCTTCTGTGGAACCCAAATAAAGACAAATGAATTTCCATGTGTGTTCCTTCATGCCAGTTTACGTTACCACATATTTTCCAGTATTTGAGTCATTACTCAGAGACCAGCAGACCAGGGAAAGGACAGAGTTGTCTAAGTTGAGTTGTTTAACAACTTATTTTTAAACACGGCTACCTCGTGGTTTAGTTCTGTCTCTAGTCTTGCTGCTAACGCTTGGGGATTACTTTGATCTGTATGAATAACCCACTTGGCCTAACAGGTCTTCATAGCCCATGGAAGTTTCTGTAGCTAACAAAATTACATAAAGGAAACAACTTTTCTTTTTATTTGTATCGCATACATCAAGCATGTTGTCTGAAATGCAGGAGAAGGATCTTTGAAAGCACTGGGACTAGACACTCAAGCACACCTCTCTATAAGTTAGGCCCAGCTATCTGGGGAGCTAACCGCAGACTGTTAGCATCAAAACGGTGTTTTCCACCCACAACAGTGGTTTTCACATTCAAGGCCCTGTCTTGCGTGCACTTGGAGAAGAAATAGAAGTACTGTCATTTGTTCTGGTTTGATAGTATAGGAAAAAAAAAAGTTCAAAGCCTTCAGGTTTCAAAGGGTGAGTGACAGCGCTATAGAGCACTGCATTGTCTTTTTCCAGACTTCTATTAGAGATAAGTTTTCTAACCTTAATGCTGGTGTCAGAGTAAGGGAATGTAAATCCCTGGCTCTGTATTCTCTTACTGCTTATGCCAGAACAGCAACACCTCCATTGACTGCTGGAAATGGCTTCTCTGTTGCTGCTCCTTCTTCTATTATTCAGAGCAGTTCTTGTAACTCTTCCTTGAGAACGCCTCACCTACCAATTGTGGTTATTGTTCACAATATTTATAGTCTTGGGACTTGGAGACCAGGCTAGGCTGTGTTCAGGAGAAGAACAATGTGCCCTTTTCTATTAATTTCAATTGAATTGCACGTGGGATTAATTAGCCCGTAGGCTGGAGTGAAAAAGCTGCCCAGTTCTAATACATTTTTGCCTTGTTGAAGGTGATTGATTAATAAGGAGTTGGGGTGACAAGAAAACCTACAACACCCTAGAACTATGCCATGAATTCAGGATGACTTTCACAGAGTCTTCTAATTTCATAATGACTTAATATTTTTTTTTTTTCCTAATTGTGCATGGAAAGTCTGATGCTGAAAGGTAAATGGCAGTTTTCATTTTCTCTGCCCCAGGGTGTTGTAGTGAAAGAGTTCTGTAAAAATCTTCTCTGACTAGAAAGATCAGAGAAAGCAAGTACCAGGTTAGAAATTCTCTGTGAAGTTGTCTTTCTTCTCGCCTTGTCCGTTTTCTAAATATTGACCATCTTGTTCTCCCCTTGTTCACAGAATTTATCATGATGGATTCGTAGTTAATGTTATTGCGGTGTGCGATTCTGGTATACAAAATGACAGCATAACGTAAATGATGATGTGGGAATTCTGATGAAAGCTCGGTCTGGTCTCAGTCTGGTCTCCATGAGTAACCAAGTTTGGGAAGTCCGTAGGGGTATCAGACTTTTGGCAATCACAATTGTTAATGCCAGTCAAAAACTTGGCCTCAGTGGGAAGGATGGAGCGCCCAGCTGCCCACCGACAGATGCTTTGAAATCCAAGGTTGATTGTTGTCTTTTGCTTTGTTGTGGTTTTGCCTGTAAAAATGAGGTGGGTGTCATTCTTTGTAAACAAAAGAATCCTTCAGACTTGTATAGGATTGTTGCTTTAGAGATGTATGGGGAGGAATGGCTGAGTAAATTCCAGACAGAAGTGACAGTGGGCTATGCGAATCTCCTTGGTATAAGAACAGGCTGTGGTTGAGGTTTACTGTATTGGAAAAAGAATATGTTCCTTTCGTTGTAAAGAAAGTTTCTGCTCATCAGGAATTCTGCATGTGGAGCAGTAACCTTTCCATTGTGGAAGTAGTCTGGTCTTTGTTCTTCATCCATGCATCGTCTAATTTTTTTTTTTTCTTTTACAAGTATTAATAGATACTGTTCAAGTTCTTGGCCTGCCAGGGCCTACAGCTATCAGTGGCAGGTGTTTTGTGAGGAGACTGGGGCCTCGGAACAGCAGTAAGACTTCTGTGGATTTCATGGTATTCTTTGCATTAAGCATTTTCTATCCAGCTTATGTTTTGAGCTTATTTTGTTCACGGACGTAAGCAGGTGCATGTAGCACTTCTCCAGTGCACGCTGGCTGGAAAAGTTAAGTATTTGCTGTTGATGTGGCGTTTGCTGTGAAAGAATCCCAGGCAGCTCCTAGCAGAACGGGGAGACCCGAGGAGCGGCGGAGGCGCGGAGCTGGGGTACGTTCCCCTCGCAGCTCCACTTGACCTTGAACCCAGGGGCGAACCGTCCGCAGCC
>NW_009260762.1:562319-566097 GCF_000687185.1 Egretta garzetta
GGGCGTCGGAGATGCGTCGTGTGTGCACAAGCAAACGTAAAAAGAAAATTGGGAAGCCGGTCGTCTGTTTGTGGGGCTTTCTGCAACAGGCTGCCCTTCCAAGAAGTTAAAATGTTGTGAAGTTTTAGATGACTTTTTTTGGTTTTGCCTATGTTTCCATTAAAATACTGTGAAGCGATGAAGCCAGGGTTGTTAAACTAGTGTTTTAACACTAGTGATACAGGTGGAGGACCCTGGGAAGCCCTTCTTCAGTCCAGCGTGGCAAAAATTTAAGGGCCAGCTACTTGCTTGAAGCTTGCTTTGCTTCTGCCCTTGCTCTGATGGGAAGAGTATTACCAAGGTGCTAATTGGTAAAATATTCATGTGATCTTTTTAGAGAGCCGAAAGAGGCAGTGTGTGTTGCACAACATCGGGTGGGAAAACTTGCCCTGTACTGGCAATGGATAATGCTTTAGTCTTGCATGTTTTGCCCTTTTTTTTAAAAAAAAAAAAAAAGTATGGTTTTATCCCACACTTAAGAGTCTTGAGCATTAACTGAGGCTTCACTGTGCCTGGTACAAACATAAGATAGTGGCAGCATTTCACAAGTGAAATAAGAAGCCGTTGTTAGAGATCTCAGAAGAATACTAGGGACTTTGGAGAGTGGATTAAGGCATAGGAAGGAAAGAGTAAATGCCTGTTACTTTGAATCTTTTTTTTTTTTTTCTTTTCCTGTTTTTGGAATTAACTTTTTCTTACTCTAAACCACACCCAAATAATACATCAGAGCTGAGGTTAGAGGGTAGGATAGCGTTAAGAGAAAGTAACTGGGTGTGGGTTGGCAAAAGATGAGGCAAGTGCTTCTAGAATAATTCAGAATATTTTATTGCAGCCTAAGTCACCCAATAGCTTCAGTATGTGACGTTTCGCTTAGTTACAGCGTTAAGATTATAAAGCTGTCCTGATTTTTGACCCGAGGTTTATAGCGCTTGGGATGCTGCCTGCCAGCCAGAATGTCTAATAGCAACAAAGTGTTTATACTGTCTGTTTTCAGGCAGGCGCTAGTCAAGCTTTTTTTAATCTAAAATATCTTTATCTCTGTCTCTATATATAGACACATAAATATCTTTATTTTTAAAACAAATGTTGACTCACCAGGGTGCACAATTGACATTTGAAAAAATACTTTAACTACAATACAGAAATGGGTGTTGGAAATTATTTTGGAAATTCACTCACAACTATGATTATGACTTTAAGTTAATTAAATGGTTCATGACCCTTTTTATAGAATAAGAGTATTTGCCTTAATAGTAGCATGTCAAGTGGCATTTGATTATTTTGTTATCTCAACTGAGCGTAACATTTATCTCCTGTATTACTGTAAGCAGTGACTGGAGATAGTAGGAGCTAATGTTTTGGTTTAGGCTTATTTTATTAAATCCCCTGATATGAAAGATACAGCTTTTCATGACCACTTAAGCATGAGGAACTCTTGGGACCTTTTTTTCGTGAGACAGATGCTGGACTTTATTTGAAACTTGGAATTAAACTCTTGAAATAACTGTTCTGCCTCTCAAAAATGAAAAGACGGGTATCTGCATTTGATAAAGTTGAATGGTTTCAGATTACTGTCTGCTATTGGGCATCTGTCTAAGTTTCTTACTGTTCTGCCCATCAACTGTGCAGTGGTCTAAGGCATTGCTTTTACAAAAGAAATGTTATTTTCCTTTCTACGGGTTGGACAGAGTTTTCAAAATGGAGTACTATCTTTCTAACAGATCTGGAGTCCCCACACCTACCTGCCTTGCTGAGATCGTTTCCTTCCGTGGTGGAGCACGTAGTCTATCTGTCCTCAGAGCTGAAGGTGTTGAGATAAGCTTGACCAGTTTCCTTCTAGACTTACATGTAGAAAGGAACCAAGCAAAGCATATTCCCTTTAAACTCACCCTTCCAAGCACAGATTTAAGAAGAAAGCTCCCCTTTTTTCCACTAGTAAGGAAGGCTGGATTATAGATAGTATGTGGGGAGGAAGGTAAGGAGAACATGCTCATGTTTTATGCTTCCAGGAAGGTAGCATTTAGCCTCCTAATGCTGCTCTTCCAAGTTTTCTAAACCAGAAATACAAATATCCTGAATACTGATGTTGGTCCTAAAGTTACTTAATATGTTATGGCTGTATATAAGTGGTCTTAACCTCCCAGTGTACTTTTCAAACAAATATTGAGAGAATTGATGAAAGTGATTTACACACTTTGAGTACGTATGTATAAGCAGAATATTTTTGGTTTTCTGACTTGCTAGAAGTTTAATAAGCACAGCAATGTGTATGTAAGTGTTGTTTGGAAAGTATGGCAATCACTCAAAGTTTGCTAATTTGAGTTGAAATTGAGTGATGTGGTAACCTTGAAATGGTGAAGCAAAAGAAATTAAAGCAATGTCAAATTAAAACCATATCAGTTCTGTTTCTGGGGCGGAAGCTGGACCAAATAATGGGAGGAGAAGACAAGGCTCCTAGAATGACAATAATAGTAATAACCTCCTCCAACTCCAAAGTTCATTTTCAAAAGCAGTAATAAATGTGTTAATGGAGTTATCAAAAAATTAATATATATTGAGTCTGGGGTTCTCTGAGCAAGATGCGGAAATGCATCTTCTCTCCTACTTGAACTGAACAGAGAAAAGTGTGCTTCAAATAAAAACTGCAGGTCACCAAGACAAGTTAGGAACAGCATTTGCAATAACATCATATTGTTAAGAATTAGCCGGCTAGTGTGAATTAGTTTAATAGTTTCCATCATCATCATTTATCTGTATTTAGAAATTGATAATCGATTTCTGTGTATTTATTCAAATAAAACCACAAGGCTGGTATAACGTTTTTTTTCCTCTCTCCCCTGTTCCCAGAGTTGGTTCCTTCAATTATGAGTAACATGCTGAATCCGGATGCTATTTTTTCAAACAATGAAATGAGCCTGTCAGACATTGAAATTTACGGCTTTGATTACGACTACACGTTGGTCTTTTATTCTAAACATCTGCACACGCTGATCTTCAACGCTGCTCGAGATCTTCTTATAAATGAGCATCGGGTAAGTAAAATTAATGGAATAACAATAAACTTATGAATAAAGACTATAATAAATAATTTCTGACTGAGAGGGGTGTAATTCATCTTTTCATGCCTCAGTCCTGGCTTGGCTCCCTCACAACATGTTTTGTACAACAGCTACACCTGAACCACAGAAGTCCTGGTTTATTCTCAGCTGCAGTTTTGAGCAAAGCGCAATCTGACAACTGTTAAGGAATAGTTTTATTTGGTTTATTTTTTTAATTTGGTGGTGATGGGGTGGTTTTTTGTTTTTTCTTGATTGTCAGTTGGAGTCAGCATATATAAGGAGCTTAAAAGTTACTGTTACTCCATTCTGTGCATTGCTGTGAGTGCAGTGATTAATTTCCGTATGAAAGATTTTTAGCCTAACTTCGTACGAGACCTTTGTTCGCACTGTGGGCTTGTGAGGTGCTCTGTGTGTGCCTGGCGTTTCAGCTGACTTAGCTGAAAGGGCAGCATGTGCAGTGATGCTGTAATCAGAGGCTGGATACAGGAGAGACCCAGGTACGTGTTCAGCTCAGTAGTCCCCTCAAAGGGAGCACTGCCCTGTTCCCTCACCGAGCAGTGTGTTTGCATCGGTGACCAGTTGACATCCAAGCAGCTTGGAGCTGCTTGTTGTATAGCGTGGGGATGGGCGAAGTTACTGTGTGTCAGAAAGCCCAGGGGAGATGGGTGACTTGGCAAACT